>NC_041386.1:56949607-56955975 GCF_002162155.2 Triticum dicoccoides | reverse complement strand
ATATATATAGTCAGGCTTCAAGCGCGTACTTGTTAGTTAAACCTATGTATAAATTGTGACACTAAATACGACTAGTAAGTACTACAGTAGTAGTACTAGTATACGTCGGTCAAATTATTCGTCATGTCCACACATTGAATTGACGTGACAACACACTGTGCATGAGGTGACACAAGAATCCCGACGGCGTGTTCGGGTATTCTGGACTTCAGATTTGGAGTAGACTTATTTGTCAAAATCTTTCATCATTCACTTAAAACAGTCGATTGATCATACATCGAGTACCATATAACTGGAATTACTGATGCAAGTCGAAGAAGGATTGGCCCGTGATGCCGACTGGCGTCAAGTTCGATCCCATGGATCAGGAGCTGATCGAGCACCTTGAGGCCAAAGTGAGTGCTGACAGCGCGAGATTTCAGTCTCTCATCAATTTGTTCATACCAACCATCGACAGCGAGCACGGCATATGTTACACCCAACCTGAGAAACTTCCAGGTAAGACACCGATCGGCCGTCTACTTGCACAAACATATTCCTTTGTTTATAGCTCAAATTTTCTTTTTAGACGCAGACCTGGTGAAGCAATTACAATTTGACAGTTAATAAAAAGTGAAACAAGTGACTGCAACATGCCAAAGATGTTATGAAAATGCGAACTAGGTACACTAAAACCTATATTCCACAATACTGCAGGTATCACACTGAGTGGCCTAAGTAAGCATTTCTTCCAGCGCAATTCCAGGGCGTTCAAAAGGGGCACGTGGACGCGTTGCAAGATACAGTCGAAGTGCGGCATGCACACGATGTGGCACAAGACCAGCAATACCTTGCCGGTGATGGTCAACGGCCGGCAGACGGGCAGCAAGAAAGGTTCTGGTGATGCACACCAACAAGAACTTCGACCACCAGAGGACCAACTGGGTGATGCACCAGTACCACCTCGGGGACCTGGAGCAAGAGAAGGAGCGGGAGCTGGTCCTCTACAAGAGTTTCTACCAGACGAACACTAGGGCCAGGAGTAAAAAGATTATAAGTTAGTTTGGTATTGGTAGTTGTACTACCTTGTCGTCCGCAAGTTGGTATTGTTGTTAACGATCTTTTGGTATGAACTTGCATTTGCTTCCAACCATCATGCCGAGGGTCGACGTGGATATAAAGCTGAATCATTTGTTTCGAAACGAATTTTCAGGCACCTGATTTTTATTTGATGGGTAGCATAAGCACCCGCCGTTCGAATTCCCAGTTCTCCAATTTTTTCGAAACAAGTGCATGCACTAATTATCACGATAAAAGAAACAATATCCGTGCTGCATCCCAGTTATCAGTCTGTACTTGTAGAATTCTCTCATTTATTGAGCACGTATATTGTTTTTTCAGGACGAGCAAGTTTCAACTGGGCTGTAGATTGCCCAGGTTTGTTTTGTTTTTAACAGGCCCAGCCCATGACGACAACGGGGCACAAAGATCCAGTATGTATCTACTGGCCTCTGGCCCGCTAGCGTTAGTTATATTTTGTCTTACAACATCCGCAGGCAGTTTTTTTACTGAATCAAACACACAACCCAGTTCTATTTTCCTCTTGAAACGCATGTCCTACATCCGTTTTCTAATCTCTACCTATAGTTTTACTAGTTCATATACACGTATCATTATATTGAAAACACGTAAAATTCCCTTTTCATATTTACATCCTTAGTTTTGTTGTTTTTTCCCACCCAGCACTGATTTTTTTACCACTGGTTTTCCCTTAAACCAACTAAATTGTCCCACATCTTATTTGCTTACAAAAAAAACGACTTTTGGAAATCAATAAGTTCTTAAAAAATGTTTATCATTTCGGGATTACAATAGTTCGGACTCCACCGAAATATGCAAAAGAAGGTTGGACTTTTTTACCGTGGTCCTGGGCAGAAAATGGGCTGTAATAAATTACTTAAGAATTAGCAAATGGGCTGCAAATTATAAAAAATAGCAAATGGGCTTTATGTTGTCTGCCGCAGGTTTGGAGGCTGACTTGTGGGCCTACTAAGTTCAAGCGTACACAAGGTTTCTCAAAAAAGAAACTTAGTCAAAAATCGACTCTACCAGCGTCAGACCGTTAGATGTCAATCTAACGGCAATAGGGCTTCTTCGGTCTCTGATCTTCCTGCCCCAGCCGCCCAAACCAGCACCGTCGGAACCGCCTGCTCCCGCCTCCCGTGGTCGGAAGTGCTGCCGGGAAGGCCTCACGGCCCCATCATACTCACATCCTTGGCATGTCTATCCCTCTACTCACCCACACCTCCTGTTATTTTCCGATGACGGCAGCTAAACCAGTCAACCCTCATACTCTCCACCGCGTGGGCAGCCACTGCCGTGTATTCCCCGGCTCCGTGTTGTTCCCTTCGTAGGCCTCGCCGTCGTCCACCACCCTGGTTCTCTCGGCGCGGCGTGGTCAATGATGTCCATCCAACGGCCGTAGTGCTTCTTCAACCTCTGGTCTTCTTGCCCCAGCCGCCCAAAGCAGCGCTGGTCGTGCCGCATGCTCCTGCCTCCCGTGGCCGGCTGTGCTACCGCGGAGGCCTCACCGTCCCCATACTACTCCCACTGCTGGCCAGGCCATCCCTCCACTCACCCACTCCCCTTGTTATTCTGCAGCGACGGCAGCCTCACATCGCAGTCGAACCAGTGAACCCTCGTACTCCTCTCCGCGTGGGCATCCACTGCCGCGTCTTCCCCGGCTCCGCGTCGTCCCCTTCCTAGGCCTCGCCATCGTCCACCGCCGTGGTCAATGTGGTCAACGACCGACTTCCATCGGAAGAGTACTGTACATGGAGAGGCTGACAGCTGGGTCCACGGCAGCCGCAAGGAAGTGCCTCCTTATTACACGCAAAATAATTATTCCTCCACCTGACAGCAGGGACCCACCGGACAGGCCACCAGTATTTCACGGAAAAAACATTTCCCCCTGAATGCTGGGACCCACCAGACGGGCCATCGTATTTCACGAAAAAACGTTTGCCCCTAACTACTGGGACCCACTGAACAGACCACCATATTTCGCGAAAAAAACGTTCCCCCCTGTCAATTCGGACCCACCGGAAGTGCCTCCTTATTATGCACAGAAAAATGAATACTCCCCTGCTAGCTGGGACCCACCATGGTGGGAGGCTGACTTGTGGGCCTACTAAGTTGACGAGGATGGAGGGCCTTGTCAACTTAGTCAATATGAATGATTCTAGCTCCAGTGACCGTACGATGTCCATCCAACGGCCATAGTGCTTCTTCAACCTCTGGTCTTCTTGCTCCAGCCGCCCAAAGCTGCGTCGGTCGTGTCGCGTGCTCCTGCCTCTCGTGGCCGGCTGTGATGCCGCGGAGGCCTCACCGCCCCTACTACTCCCACCGCTGGCCCATGATATCCCTCTACTCACCCACACCCCCTGTTATTCTGCGGTGACAGCAGCCTCACGCTGCAGCCGAACCAGTGAACCCTCGTACTCCTCTTCGCATGGGAATCCACTATCGCGTCTTCCCCGGCTCCGCGTCGTCCCCTTACTAGGCCTCGCCGTCGTCCACCGCCTTGGTGCTCTCGGGGCGGCGTGGTCAATGTGGTCAACGACCGACTTCCATCGGAAGAGTACTGTACATGGAGAGGCTGACAGCTAGGTCCATGGCCACAGGCCAGTTTTTTTGTGATTTGCCAAGTAAGTCGCTTTGTCAGGCATGTTGGGCTACAAATCTTTCAAGACGAGGAGAGCTTCATTCGGTTGGCCGAGAAAATGGCCCATCAGTAATGAGAAATGGGCTGTACATTTTTAAAACACATCAAACCGGCAATTAGTTTAAAATATCTTTTTTTTTCATTTCGAGATTTTAAATTACATTAATTTTTTTGTGTGGAGAATTTCTTGGACTTTATATTGATATACATTTATTTTTAAAATCAGTTTGAATGTGAGTCGAAATTTCGGGATTAAAAACAGTTTGGACCGCACCGAAATATGCAAAATTTCGTTAATTTTTTAACCGTGGCCACAATATGGGCTGTAATGCTAACAAAAAGAATATGGGCTCCAAAAAAACCTTAAGAATTAGCAAATACGCTGTAAATTATTAGAAATAATGGCAGATGGGTTGTATGTTGTTTTCCACAGATTTGAGGCTTTCCTAAAAAAAAGGTTGATGCACAAGCAGTGACTGTTGGATGTCCATCGAACGGCCGTCGTGCTTCTTCAATCCCTACTCTTCCTGCTCCAGCCGCTCAAACAAGCGCCGGCGGGACTGCCTGCTCCCTCCTCCCCGCGGCCGGCTGTGCTGCCACGCAGGCCTCACCGCCCCACCGTACTCCCATCGCTGGCCTAGCCATCCCTCTACTCACCCACACCTGTTGTTATTCTCCGGCGATGGCAGACGAACAAGTAAACCTTTGTACAGTCGTACTCCCCTCCGTGTGGGAAACAACTGCCGAGTCTTCCCTGCCTCCGGGGCGTTCCCTTCCTAGGCCTCACCGTCGTCCACCGCCCTGGTGCTCTCGGCACGGCCTGGTCAACATGGTCAACGACCGACATGCATCTGAAGTGGACTGTACATGGAGAGGCCGACAACTGGGTCCACGGCCGCACGCAAGGAAATGCCTCCTTATTACGCGCAAAATAATGATTCCTCCACCTGACAGCTCGGACCCACCAGATATATCTTCGCACGCAAGGAAGTGCCTCCTTATTACACTCAAAAAAATGAATACCCCCTGCTAGCTGGGACCCACCTTGGCGGGAGGCTGACTTGTGGGCCTACTAAGTTGACGGGGACAGAGGGCTTTGTCAACTTAGTCAATATGCACGATTCTAGCTCCAGTGACCGTACGATGTCCATCCAACGGCCGTAGTGCTTCTTCAACCTCTGGTCTTCTTGCTCCAGCTGCCCAAACCAGCGCCGGTCGTGCCTCGTGCTCCTGCCTCCCGTGGCCGGCTGCGATGCGGCGGAGGCCTCACCGCCCCCTACTACTCCCACTGCTGGCCAGGCCATCCCTCTACTCACCCACACCCCCTGTTATTCTGCGGCGATGGCAGCCTCATACCGCAGCGAACCAGTGAACCCTCGTACTCCTCTACGCGTGGGCATCCATTGCCGTGTCTTCCCCGGCTCCGCGTCGCCTCCTTCCCAGGCCTCGCCGTCGTCCACCGCCCTGGGCTCTCGGTGCGGTGTGGTCAACATGGTCAAGGAACGGCTTCCATCGGACGTGGACTGTACGTGGAGAGGCTGACAGATGGGTCCACGGCCGCAGCAAGGAAGTGCCTCCTTATTATGTGCAAAATAATTATTCCTCCACCTGACAGCGGGGACCCACCGGACGGGCCACCGTATTTTGCCCCCTGACTACTAGGACTCACCAGCTACATCTTCGCATGCAAGGAAGTGCGTGACAGTCAGGACCCACCTAGTCAAAGCGTACGTAGCGTTGTTATTCTGGTCACGAACGTGTACATACATATATACTGGTCGATGTAGAGGCGTGCACGTGTCATAGTAGAGGCGCGCACATAGCATGTACACGTACGTACAGCGGCCAGGGTGCAAGAAAGAAAATATGGCCACTTATGTGTACATACGGGCGGGGTCTCGAACGACTACTCGCACATACGTACGGCCAGGGCTCATGTACATGGCTGGGTCGGAACGGAGAAAAAGCGTCCTCGTCGTGTTCATGGGGAGGCAACGGAATGCGTCGTGTTCATGGGGAGGCAACGAAATGTGTCGTGTTCATCGGGAGGGCTTGGACGGAACAGGTGATGGAAACGAGGCCTGTCATACCGCAGAACGAAGGAAACGGCCTTGTGTTCGACCGGCCACGTTCAAAACGGGATCATGTTCATCGGGAGGGGTCTGGCATACCAAAAAACGGAGGAAACGGACCTCCTACGGTCGAAACGGGGGTCCTGTTGATCGGGAGGGGTGTGGCGTACCGCAAAATGGACGGAACGGACTTGTGTTGGAGTGCTACGATCGAAACAGGGGATCCTGTTCATCGGGAGGGGTGTGGCGTACCGCAAAACGGGACTCCATGGGATACTGTTCGTCTCCACCGTCGACCTCCTCCAGCCTCCATGGGCTCCTGTTCATCCTGCCTCCACGGGCTCCTGTTCATCCAGCCTCCACGGGCTCCTGTGCTACTCCACCGGCTACTGTTCAACCACCCCTCCACCGTCTACTGTTCATCCAGCCCTCCACACCACGGGGTCCTGTTCAACCACCCCTCCACGGGCACCCCTCCACCGTCTACTGTTCATCTAGCCCTCCACACCACGGGGTCCTGTTCAACCACCCCTCCACAGGCACCCCTCCACCGTCTACTGTTCATCCAGCCTCCACACCACGGGGTCCTGTTC
>NC_041386.1:56884150-56949362 GCF_002162155.2 Triticum dicoccoides | reverse complement strand
CGATCGGCTTCAGTTAGCAGCAGTAGTGAAGGAATTGCTCGATCGGGTTCAGTTAACACCATCGATCGATCGCTCGGGTTCAGTAACGTGTAGCCTGCAGTGCAATCACTCGGGTTCAGTTAGAGCCCAACGCCTCGCTTGGGTTCAGTTAGAGCCAACGCCTCGCACACACGCGCGTACGTGTACGAGAGAAGCGCGCAGCGCTCGGCCCCCGACCTCCCACCGTAATCGGGAACTCCCCAAAATTCCCCCCCCCCTCGCTTCTACCACGGTTTTTTCCGTCATGGACGGCCCAAAGAATGTCATGCAGCTGCGTCTCCGGCCCGCCCAGGACGAAAAGCCCATTTTCTGTAAGGATTTTTTGTCATAGAAGTAGGAGCCCACCACATCTATGATGATACCGGGTTTTGTCACAATTATCGTCATAGAAGTATCATATGTATGACAGGAAAAAAATTCGTTCGGCCCAAAATGTCATGGATGTGTCTTTTTTTTGTAGTGATGCTATTATATTATCTATTTTTGGATGATAACGGGCTTTATTTTACACTTATATATTATTTTTGGGACTAACCTATTAACCGGAGGCCCAGCCCAAATTGCAGTGTTTTGCCTATTTCAGTGTTTCGTAGAAAAGGAATATCAAATGGAGACCAAATGGAATGAAACCTTCGGGAATGTGGTTTTTGGAACAAACATGATCCAGAGGACTTGGAGTGGACGTCAAGCAATCAACGAGGAGGCCATGAGGCAGGGGGCGCGCCCTCCACCCTCGTGGGCCCCTCGTTGCTCCACCGACCTACTTCTTCCTCCTATATATATCCATATACCCCGCAAACATCCAGGAACACCACGAAAACCTAATTCCACCTCCGCAACCTTCTGTACCCAAGAGATCCCATCTTGGGGCCTTCTCCGGAGCTCCGCCGGAGGGGGCATCAATCACGAAGGGCCTCTACATCAACTCAATGGCCTCTCCGATGATGTGTGAGTAGTTTACCTCAGACCTTCGGGTCCATAGCTAGTAGCTAGATGGCTTCTTCTCTCTCTTTGGATCTCAATACAAAGTTCTCCTCGATCCTCTTGGACTCTATTCGATGTAATCTTCTTTTGCGGTGTGTTTGTCGAGATCCGATGAATTGTGGGTTTATGATCAAGTTTATCTATGAACAATATTTGAATCTTCTCTGAATTCTTTTATGTATGATTGGTTTTTCTTTGCAAGTCTGTTCGAATTATCAGTTTGGTTTGGCCTACTAGATTGATCTTTCTTGCAATGGGAGAAGTGCTTAGCTTTGGGTTCAATCTTGCGGTGCTCGGTCCCAGTGACAGAAAGGGAAATGACACGTATTGTATTGTTGCCATCGAGGATAAAAAGATGGGTTTACATCATATTGCATGAGTTTATCCCTCTACATCATGTCATCTTGCTTAAGGCGTTACTCTGTTCTTATGAACTTAATACTCTAGATGCATGCTGGGTAGCGGTTGATGTGTGGAGTAATAGTAGTAGATGCAGAATCATTTCGGTCTACTTGTCACGGATGTGATGCCTATATACATGATCATGCATAGATATTCTCATAATAATTCGCTTTTCTATCAATTGCTCGATAGTAATTTGTTCACCCACAGTGGTACTTATGCTGAGAGAAGCCACTAGTGAAACATATGCCCCCCGGGTCTATTCTCCATCGTACAAGTTTCCAATCTATTTTATTTTCTATCTTTTACTTTCAATCTATATCATGAAAATACCAAAAATATTTATCTTATTATTATCACCTCTATCAGATCTCACTCTTGCAAGTGGCCGTGAAGGGATTGACAACCCCTTTATCGCGTTGGTTGCGAGGTTCTTATTTGTGTGTGTAGGTACGAGGTGAATCGCGCGTGGTCTCCTACTGGATTGATACCTTGGTTCTCAAAAACTGAGGGAAATACTTACGCTGCTCTACTGCATCACCCTTTCCTCTTCAAGGGAAAACCAACGCAGTGCTCAAGAGGTAGCAAGAAGGATTTCTGGCGCCTTTGCCGGGGAGATCTATGCCAAGTCAAGACATACCAAGTACACATCACAACTCTTATCCTTCGCATTACATTATTTGCCATTTGCCTCTCGTTTTCCTCTCCCCCACTTCACCCTTGCCGTTTTATTCGCCCTCTTTTCCTTTCGCCCTCTTTTTCCGTTCGCCTCTTTTCCGCTTGCTTCGTCGTTATGACTAGTCCTTTATCTACTCCTTTGTCTCTTGAGAACGAAGTTCTTAATTTTAAACAAAGGGAGGGAGAAAATCAAAAAGATGCTTATTTCAGAATTTGCAATGCACAAAATAGAGCTATCAGGAAGCAATCTACTTCCGTTCTTGTTTGCAATTTTTATGTAGGCATCACTCCTTGGAATAGATATATTCTTGATACCATTATTGGAGGAAATTTCTTGGGTAGCCATACTTTTGATTCTTATAATGCTATGATGCATTTGTTTGGCCCACCACCTCTTTTGGTTAATGGAACTATTTTACCTTTGGAACATGTGATGCAATAGCTTGAAATTATTGAAAATAAAGTTGCCACCGTAGAGTTGATTGAAAATTTGTATAGAAAGATCCATAACCAAATTACCCAATACAGATCTAAGGTAGGAGTTTCTCTTAAATATTTTAAAGAAAAGGAACCTATGGTTAATGAAAAGATAGATCAAGATTCCACTAGAATTGATAAAATTGAGGATATTATTACCAACCTAGGGTCTGCCTTTTCTTCTATGAAAAATACTCCTCCTAATGCTAAGATTGACAAATTTATGTATGTTCCTAAAAATAAGGGTGAAACCTCTAGTAAGGGAAGTGCAGATCTCAAATCCATAAGTGTTCACCCCAACTTTCTCACTATCCTTAAGGAACCTTCTGCTACAAATGATTTTCTTGATTTCGTGCCTAGGGGTTTGATAATTAATAAAAAGAAAGAAACTCCTAAGAGTTATAGGTGTCTTATTGAAGAATTGCCTACCAAAGATGGCAATACCTAGATATATCCTTGGTTTTATGCCTAGCTAGGGGCGTTAAACGATAACGCTTGTTGGGAGGCAACCCAATTTTATTTTTATTCCTTGCTTTTTGCTCCTGTTTATTAATAAATAATTTATACAGCCTCTGTTTTGGTTGTGTCTTTGTGTTTAATTAGTGTTCTTGCCAAGTAGAACCGTTGGGAAGACTTGGGGAAAGTCTTTTTGATCTTGCTGTAAAAAACAGAAACTTCAGCGCTCACGAGAATTGCTGCCAATTTTTATTGGAGAGTGATATTTAGTAAATTCTTTTTGAAGATGATTAATAGATAAATTCCTCCTTTCCAGAAATTTATTTTAAAATTTTTGGGGTTCCAAAAGTTTGCGTTAGTTACAGATTACTACAGACAGTTCTGTTTTTGACAGATTATATTTTTCGTGTGTTGTTTGCTTATTTTGATGAATCTATGGGTAGTAAAAGAGTTTATAAACCATAGAGAAGTTGGAATACAGTAGGTTTAACACCAATATAAATAAAGAATGATTTAATTACAGTACCTTGAAGTGGTGTTTTGTTTTCTTTCGCTAACGGAGCTCGTGAGATTCTCTTGTTAAGTTTTGTGTTGTGAAGTTTTGGGTAAAGATTTGATGGATTATGGAATAAGGAGTGGAAATAGCCTAAGCTTGGGGATGCCCATGGCACCCCAAGGTCAAATACAATGACACCAAAAAGCCTAAGCTTGGGGATGCCCCGGAAGGCATCCCCTCTTTTGTCTTCGTTCATCGGTAACTTTACTTGGAGCTATATTTTTATTCGCCACAAGATATGTGTTTTGCTTGGAGCGTCTTGTATGATTTGAGTCTTTGCTTTTTAGTTTACCACAATCATCCTTGCTGTACACACCTTTTGAGAGAGACACACATGAATTGGAATTTATTAGAATACTCTATGTGCTTCACTTATATCTTTTAAGATATATGGTTTTTGCTCTAGTACTTCACTTATATCTTTTAGAGCACGGTTGTGGTTTTATTTTATAGAAATAATTGATCTCTCATGCTTAACTTATATTATTTTGAGAGTCCTTTAGAACAACATGGCAATTTGCTTTTAGGCATAATAAAAACTTTCATATAAGTGCATTGAATACTAAGAGAAGTTTGATACTTGATGATTGTTTTGAGATATGGAGATAGTGATATCAAAGTTGTGCTAGTTGAGTAGTTGTGAATTTGAGGAATACTTGTGTTGAAGTCTGCAAGTCCCGTAGCATGCACGTATGGTAAATGTTGTGTAACAAATTTGAAACATGAGGTGTTATTTGATTGTCTTCCTTATGAGTGGCGGTCGGTGACGAGCGATGGTCTTTTCCTACCAATCTATCCCCCTAGGAGCATGCGTGTAATACTTGGTTTTTGATGACTTGTAGATTTTTGCAATAATTATGTGAGTTCTTTATGACTAATGTTGAGTCCATGGATTATACGCACTCTCACCCTTCCACCATTGCTAGCCTCTTCGGTACCGTGCATTGCCCTTTCTCACCTTGAGAGTTGGTGCAAACTTCGCCGGTGCATCCAAACCCCGTGATACGATACGCTCTATCACACATAAACCTCCTTATATCTTTCTCAAAAGAGCCACCATACCTACCTATTATGGCATTTCCATAGCCATTCCGAGATATATTGCCATGCAACTTTCCACCGTTCCGTTTATTATGACACGCATCATCATTGTCATATTGCCTTGCATGATCATGTAGTTGACATCGTATTTGTGGCAAAGCCACCATTCATAATTCTTTCATGCATGTCACTCATGAGTCATTGCACATCCCGGCACACCGCCGGAGGCATTCATATAGAGTCATATCTTGTTCTAGTATCGAGTTGTAATAATTGAGTTGTAAATAAATAGAAGTGTGATGATCATCAGTAATAGATCATTGTCCCATAAAAAAGAGAAAGGCCAAATAAAAAAGAAGGCCAAGAAAATATATATAAAAGGGGGCAATGCTACTATCCTTTTTTCCACACTTGTGCTTCAAAGTAGCACCATGATCTTTATGATAGAGAGTCTCTTGTTTTGTCATTTTCATATACTAGTAGGAATTTTTCATTATAGAACTTGGCTTGTATATTCAAACAATGGGCCTCCTCAAGTGCCTTAGGTATTCGTGAGCAAGCAAGTTGTATGCACACCCACTTAGTTTCTTTTGTTGAGCTTTCATACATTTATAGCTCTAGTGCATCCGTTGCATGGCAATCCCTACTGCATTGACATCAATTGATGGGCATCTCCATAGCCCATTGATTAGCCGCGTCAATGTGAGACTTTCTCCCTTTTTGTCTTCTCCACATAACCCCCTTCATTATATTCTATTCCACCCATAGTGCTATATCCATGGCTCACGCTCATGTATTGCGTGAAAGTTGAATTTTTTTTGAGATTACTAAAGTATGAAACAAATGCTTGGCTTGTCACCGGGGTTGTGCATGATGAGAGCATTCTTGTGTGACGAAAATGGAGCATGACAAAACTATATGATTTTGTAGGGATGAACTTTCTTTGGCCATGTTATTTTGAGAAGACATGATTGCTTAGTTAGTATGCTTGAAGTATTATTATTTTTATGTCAATATTAAACTTTTATCTTGAATCTTTTGGATCTGAACATTCATGCCACAATAAAGAAAATTCCATTGAGAAATACGTTAGGAAGCATTCCACATCAAAAATTCTGTTTTTATCATTTACCTACTCGAGGACAAGCAAGAATTAAGCTTGGGGATGCTTGATACGTCTCCAACGTATCTATAATTTTTGATTGTTCCATGCCATTATATTATCTATTTTGGATGATAACAGGGTTTATTTTACACTTTTATATTATTTTTGGGACTAACCTATTAACCGGAGGCCCAGCCCAAATTGTTGTTTTTTTTCCTATTTCAGTGTTCCGTAGAAAAGGAATATCAAACAGAGTCCAAACGGAATGAAACCTTTGGGAACGTGATTTTTGGAACAAACGTGATCCAGACGACTTGGAGTGGATGTCAAGCAATCGACGAGGAGGCCATGAGGTAGGGGGCGCGCCTACCCCCCTAGACGCACCCTCCACCCTCGTGGGCCCCTCGTTGCTCCTCCGACCTACTTCTTCCTCCTATATATATATATCAATATACCCCGCAAACATCCAGGAACACCACAAAAACCTAATTCCACCGCCGCAACCTTCTGTACCCAAGAGATCCAATCTTGGGGCCTTCTCCGGAGCTCCGCCGGAGGAGGCATCGATCACGGAGGGCCTCTACATCAACTCCATGGCCACTCCGATGATGTGTGAGTAGTTTACCTCAAACCTTTGGGTCCATAGCTAGTAGCTATATTGCTTCTTCTCTCTCTTTGGATCTCAATACAAAGTTCTCCTCGATTATCCTGGAGATCTATTTGATGTAATCTTCTTTTGTGGTGTGTTTGTCGAGATCCGATGAATTGTGGGGTTATGATCAATTTTATCTGTGAACAATATTTGAATCTTCTCTGAATTCTTTTATGTATGATTGGTTTATCTTTGCAAGTCTCTTCGAATTATCAGTTTGGTTTGGCCTACTAGATTGATCTATCTTGCAATGGGATAAGTTCTTAGCTTTGGGTTCAATCTTGTGGTGCTCGATCCAAGTGACAGAAAGGGAAACGACATGTATTGTATTGTTGCCATCGAGGATAAAAAGATGGGGTTTACATCATATTGCATGCGTTTATCCCTCTACATCATGTCATCTTGCTTAAGGCGTTACTCTGTTCTTATGAACTTAATACTCTAGATGCATGCTGGATAGCGGTTGATGTGTGAAGTAATATTAGTAGATGCAGAATTGTTTCGGTCTACTTGTCACAGACATGATGCCTATATACATGATCATGCCTAGATATTCTCATAATTATGCTCTTTTCTATCAATTGCTCGACAGTAATTTGTTCACCCACCGTAATACTTATGCTATCTTGAGAGAAGCCACTAGTGAAACCTATGGTCCCGGGTCTATTCTCCATCATACAAGTTTCCAATCTATTTTATTTTTCTATCTTTTACTTTCAATCTATATAATAAAAATACCAAAAATATTTATCTTATTATTATCATCTCTATCGGATCTCACTCTTGCAAGTGGCCATGAAGGGATTGACAACCCCTTTATCGCATTGGTTGCGAGGTTCTTATTTGTGTGTGTAGGTACGAGGTGACTCGCACGTGGTCTCCTACTGGATTGATACCTTGGTTCTCAAAAACTGAGGTAAATACTTACACTGCTTTACTACATCACCCTTTCCTCTTCAAGGGAAAACCAACGCAGTGCTCAAGAGGTAGCATACCTCTCAAACCACCTCTATGGTCAGGAGGCGAGGAAGGTTTTCATACAACACCCACGGTTCAATATTGAAGTGTTCCTGAAGAGGATGAAGGACGAACGGTCAATCATCCACAGGCACTGGCCTAAAGTTGCAAAGACCTTCAACATGAATGAAGGCTCAATATTCGCCTTCCGCTGCAGCAGTTTTCCAGATGAGATGCATCTGTCTATATACCGTCTATGATGCTAATTTCAAAAGGTTCTACATGTTGCATGTCAAACTTGGTGCTGGTGCAGTTGTGTAATGGAGTAGCTGAGTGCTGAAGCTATATCATGTTGTACTCTAATGTATTTCAATTATGAAATTATACTTCCTTAATATGGAAATGAAATATATTATATGCTTAATATGAATGTCAATTAGATTAATAAATGGATTATTAATAATAGGGCAATTAGCCTGCTAATGGCGGATTAGCCTGCTAATTGGGTTTTGCTATTACAAACGGTTGTTGCAAAAATACCGTGGGCGATGACCTCAGGCAACGCACACAGTTTCTAGGAATAAACCATGTTCGATCAATGAACAATCACACATGACTTTCTCTTGAAAACTATAAGTGCATCTAGTGCCACCCCTAGTTGGTTTTGGAGTATTGACGACAAACTTGGTTGAGGGACTAATGTGTTTGTGAGAATTGTAAGATAACACAGGTAGTAGTCCCTCATTGATTCAGTTTACCTACCAGAGATGACCACTAAAAATGTGTCAAGACATTGAAGACAATGGTGGTCTGTGAAGAGATTCACATTGAAGACTATGACATGAGAAGACATCGCATGAAGACTATGGATTGCGAAGACATAGTTGGTAGTTTCCTTTTCTTCTTTGTTGAGTCATAGGAACCACCGTACTGTTAAGTGGGGTCCAGTGAACAAAGTCAGAGTGAAGACAATGAGAGCAAATCTTATCCAGAGCTGGATAAGTCAGCTTGACTTGTAGCCCAAGTCAAGTTGTCGCGTGTGTTTGAAATCTGACCATTGGACACCTGTCAGTTTCTTAGTGCCCAGGGTCATTTCAGACAAATCAGGTCGGGTTACCTCCTGGCTATAAATAGCCCACCCCCTACACCATAAATTGGTGGCTGCTCAGAGTTAGTGCATGGCTTTTATCGTTTGAGAGCAACCCATCTCCGAAGCTTTTGAGAGAGAAATCCTTGCGAGGACAAAGCCCTAAACACCTAGAGCCAAAGAGTGTTAGGTATCACTGAAGTATTTCTATCTACGTGATCTAAAGACTTGTTACACTTGAGGACTGTGAATCCTCCAGCCGGTTAGGCGTCGCGTTCTGAGCATCCACGAGTCATTGTGGATCGCCGATGAACAAAGTCTGTGAAGGTTTGGAAGTCTCCCTTGAAGACTTACCAGAGTGATTGGGCGATGACTGTGTGTCCTTTACTCAAGGGAAATAAGGTGAAGATGCGGTCTTCTGAGTTGAATCTCAGCCTCCCTAACTAGACGTACAGTTGTCACAACAACTAGAACTGGTCCAACAAATCCTTGTCCTCACCAAGCAACTGGTTCTATCCTTTACCTCTCTTTACTTACTGTTTGTCTTCATTAAGTCATTGCCTACTTGCGTGATCTGATTGACTTCACTGTGTGAAGACTATTGTTGTTTGGCTTCATACTATCTTCCATCCTGATCCATTCTACCTAGCTGCTGATAGTCTTCGTGCTTTCACTTCATTGCTACTTGACTATGGCTTGTCTAGTGTAGTCTACCTTCTGCTGCAAATCAGTAGGTTCATTTCTTCTATTTGGCTTCAAAGCCCCCGTGCTTTGAAGACTTTCATAAAAATCGCCTATTCACCCCCCTCTAGTCGATAACTAGCACTTTCAATTGGTATCAGAGCAAGGTGCTCCCTTGTTTTGTGTGATTCGGTTTAACCACCTGCAGTTTTAGCTATGTTGACTGCAGGGATAATCAAAGTCTCTGCCGCGTGCCCTGTCTTTGATGGCACTGATTACCCCTACTGGAAGAATAAGATGCGCATGCAACTTGAAGCCATTGATGTCGACCTCTGGTATGTCGTCAAGAACGGCGTTCCCAAGGCCGGTGAAGATGTCACCCCTGCTGATGTCAAGAAGTTCATTCAACTGGATTCCACTGTCAAGAACATCATCTGTGGTCATCTGACCAAAGGACATTATGGTCGTGTGAGTGCTCTGGAAACTGCGAAGCTAGTCTAGGACTGGCTCTCCAAGGTCAACGAAGGCGTCTCAACCCAGAGAGAGTCAAGGATCAGTGTTCTTCGCAACCTCTTCAACCACTTCATGAGAAATGACAATGAGAATGTCCAGCTGACGTTTGATCGCCTCACTGACATCACAAATGAGCTTCATGCACTCGGCGCCACTGAGATCACCAAGCATGAAATCATCAAGACACTCTTGAGATCACTCGATAGCTCATTTTACACCCTGGCCCTGATGATTCAAGAACGCCCTGACTTCAAGACTCTCGATCCGTCTGACATACTTGAGAGGCTCAACACACATGAGTTCCAGTTATCTGAGAAAAGAGATATCTATGCTCCCAACTATGGCCAACTCGTGCTTTGAAGGCAAAGGTTGTTTCCTCATCTGAAGAAGAATCTAACTGCAGTTCTGAGGATCCTGAAGACATTGGAAAGGAACTTGCCATGCTAGTTGATACGTCTCCAACGTATCTATAATTTTTTTATTGTTCCATGCTATTATATTATCAACCTTGGATGTTTTATATGCATTTATTATGCACTTTTATATTATTTTTGGGACTAACCTATTAACCTAGAGCCCAGTGCCAGTTTTTGTTTTTTCCTTGTTTTTAAGTATTGCAGAAAAGGAAAATCAAACGGAGTCCAATTGACCTGAAACTTCACGGAACCTATTTTTGGACCAGAAGAAGCCCACAGAGTATTGGAGATGGACCAGAAGAGTCCCGGGCTGCCCACGAGGGTGGGGGCGCGCCCACCCCCCTGGGCGCGCCCCCTGCCTTGTGGACAGCCCGGAGGTCCACCGACGTACTTCTTCCTCCCATATATACCCATATACCCTAAAAACTTCAGGGAGCACAATAGATCGGGAGTTCCGCCGCCAGAATCCTCCGTAGCCACGAAAACCAATCTAGACCCGTTATGGCACCCTACCGGAAGGGGAATCCTTCTTCGGTGGCCATCTTCATCATCCCGGTGCTCTCCATGACGAGGAGGGAGTAGTTCTCCCACGGGGCTGAGGGTATGTACCAGTAGTTATGTGTTTGATCTCTCTCTCTCTCGTGTTCTTGAGGTGATACGATCTTGATGTATCGCGAGCTTTGCTATTATAGTTGGATCTTATGATGTTTCTCCCCCTCTACTCTCTTGTAATGGATTGAGTTTTCCCTTTGAAGTTATCTTATCGCATTGAGTCTTTAATGATTTGAGAACACTTGATGTATGTCTTGCGTGGGATACCTGTGGTGACAATGGGGTATTCTATGATCCACTTGATGTATGTTTTGGTGATCAACTTGTGGGTTCCGCCCATGAACCTATGCATAGGGGTTGGCACACGTTTTCGTCTTGACTCTCCGGTAGAAACTTTGGGGCACTCTTTGAGGTTCTATGTGTTGGTTGAATAGATGAATCTGAGATTGTGTGATGCATATCGTATAATCATACCCACGGATACTTGAGGTGACATTGGAGTATCTAGGTGACATTAGGGTTTTGGCTAATTTGTGTCTTAAGGTGTTATTCTAGTACAAACTCTAGGGCTGTTTGTGACACTTATAGGAATAGCCCAACGGATTGATTGGAAAGAATATATTTGAGGTGGTTTTGTACCCTACCATAATCTCTTCGTTTGCTCTCTGCTATTAGTGACTTTGGAGTGACTCTTTCTTGCATGTTGAGGGATAGTTCTGTGATCCAATTATGTTATTATTGTTGAGGGAACTTGCACTAGTGAAAGTATGAACCCTAGGCCTTGTTTTAACGCATTGCAATACCGTTTGTGCTCACTTTTATCATTAGTTACCTTCCTGTTTTTATATTTTCATATTACAAAAACCATTATCTACTATCCATATACCACTTGTATCACCATCTCTTCGCCGAACTAGTGCACCTATACAATTTACCATTGTATTGGGTGTGTTGGGGACACTAGACTCTTTGTTATTTGGTTGCAGGGTTGCTTGAGAGAGACCATCTTCATCCTACGCCTCCTACGGATTGATAAACCTTAGGTCATCCACTTGAGGGAAATTTTCTACTGTCCTACAAACCTCTGCACTTGGAGGCCCAACAACGTCTACAAGAAGAAGGTTGTGTAGTAGACATCACTAGTGAAGAAGTTCTAGAGGTTCACCAAGAAGAAAGGCTCCAGACAGTCTTCAAGATCCAGCTCAAGAAATGATGAAGCTTCATCCCGTGACAAAAAGAAGAGAACGTGCCACAAGTGCAAGAAACCTAGTCACTACATCTCTAAATGTCCTCAATGGTACAATGAGAATAAGAAGAAGAAGAGCAAGGAATATGATTCTGATGACAAGAAGAAAAAGAAATCATCAAAGTCTTCTTCCAAGTCTTCGTCGAAGTCTTCATCACACAAGAAGAGCTCATCCAGCAAGGCTCGTGCGTTTGTTGGCAAGGAGATGGATTCAGAGGAGGAGTCTGCATCTGAGGAGGTGGAGATGGAGTCTGAAGTGGAATCTGATTCAGGCGTGGCAAGCCTGGCTCTAGGTTCAGCATATGTCACCAAGTCCATCGTCAATAGTGAAGACAATGGCCTCGTCACCAATGCTGATGCTAATGATGAGGATGACTCTGCACCCACCTACTGATTCATGGCACGTGGTGCCAAGGTAAACTCACGTGATGCTTACTATCAAACATCAAGTGAAGATGACTCTGAATGTGAATCTAAACCTAGCTACAAAATACTTGCTAAAATTGCAACACAGCAACAGAATGCTATGGAACATATTCAAAATTTGCTAGACAAAAGCGATGACCTGTTGGACGCGAAAATGACCCGATCCTAGTCCTTAATTGAAGACATTAAAAATCTTAATGTTAAGTACGAGGAACTTGAAAGTCATCATGAAACGCTCTCAACAACTCATGAAAAGCTTTCCTACGATTATCTTCAAAGGAGGCAAGAACTTGAGAACTTGAGAGCGGCTCATGAAGATCTTCAAAAAGAGAATGAGTCACTCCATGCTCAACAGATCAGGTCCGCTCAGGAAGGATTTGAACCACCATGTCTAAAATGCCTTGAGCGTGATAATGCTACTTCTGTTGCTGGATGTTCTATTGCTACTACTATTGCAATATCTTCAAGTGCTGATGTGGTAACTAACCCCTCTACTGAGGATACCACTACTATTGCTGATGAGAATGCCAGGTTCAAGACACTGCTTGAGACAAGAATGTTTAAAAGTCTCAAAGGGCATCAGACATTATGTGATGTCCACAAGAAACAGATTCTAAACAGAAACCCTAGGAAAGAGGGTGTTGGGTTCGAGAGGAAGATGAATGTTGATGGTTCTTACTGGAAGCCTGAGCAGTACCCCAAAACCACATGGGTTGCTGCAAAGGGACCTTCAGTGGATCCATCTACCTTATCTGGCTTCACTTGTGCTAACCGGATTATCATTGATGAATCCTTTGATGCAAACTATAAACTGTTTAAGAATCAGAATGGTGAAGTGTTTGCTAGGTATATTGGTACTAACTGCAGGAATGGACCACCTTTGAAGAAGATCTGGGTGCCCAAGAGTTGTCTTGAAAATCTTCAGGTGAATGTCATCATGACACCACCTGGGAAGAAGACAAACCCCAGACCAAAGGCTTCATACAGACAGAGGACTCACCAGAGTCACCCTAACACTAATGTTTTGTAGGGAAACCATACTCAGGCCTATGAATACGAGTGTGTTTCATCAAACCGCCATATTCATAAGACCAAGAACTATTGTGCATATTCTTATGAGTATTATTCATCTCCTGCAAGACTATTTGCTAGGGCTCCAAAGCCAAAGTTCTCAGATGTTGCACTTAGACTCATTGCTTCGAAGCCACCCCTGAAAATATGGGTGGTTAAGAAAACTTAACTCTCTTTTGCAGGGAAGGGTCTCAAGCCAGAAATCAAAGGTGTCAGATGCTATTGTTGGGGACCTAAAACATCTTGTGGGGCGCAAGATAAAATGCCCAAATGGTCTTACTATGTATTTTGTTCCTGAATCGCTTGCCAATCATCCTATCAGTCCTAACCTGGATCTGAGCTTTCATAATCCACTCCTTTGTCAAATGTTTATGCTTCACAATACCCTTGGTGAAGCCTATCCCCCTAA
The DNA here is from genome assembly GCF_002162155.2 of Triticum dicoccoides. Taxonomy (NCBI): domain Eukaryota; kingdom Viridiplantae; phylum Streptophyta; class Magnoliopsida; order Poales; family Poaceae; genus Triticum; species Triticum dicoccoides. The sequence goes on along the minus strand of NC_041386.1, from coordinate 56,935,614 downwards.
CTGCACTGTAGGGTATGACACCAAAGGCTTCAGAATGGATTATGGACAGTGGATGCACTAACCACATGACTGGTGATCGAAGTCTTCTCATGGACTCAACCTTACGTCCATCTGACAAGAGTCACATCACATTTGCTGACACTCGTAAAAGAAAGGTAGTGGGTCTAAGTAGAGTTGCAATCTCCAAGGATCAACACATGGATAAAGTGATGCTTGTTGAATCCTTGGTTTCAACTTAATGTCTGTCTCAATGCATTGTGACTTAAACATGATTGTGATATTTGGAAAATATCGTTACCTTGTTCTAATGGGATCTGACAAGTCTCTAGTGTTTGAAGGGTACCGAAAAGATGATTTGTGCATGGTAGATTTCTCAGCAGGACCACAGTTGGCTGTATGTCTCCTAGCAAAAGCTTCAGAGTGTTGGCTCTGGCATCGGAGGCTAGGGCATGCTGTCATGAGGAACTTGTACACTCTCGCAAAGAAGAAGAATGTCGTAGGCATCGAGGGCATCAAGTTCAAAAAGGATCATATGTGTGGTGTCTGCGAAGCTGGGAAGATGACTAGGTCCAAGCATCCCTCGAAGACAATCATGACGACATCACGTCCATTCGAGTTGCTTCACATGGACCTATTCGGCCCTACTCATTACTCCACTCTTACTACCACTGGTTGTCTTTATGGTTTCGTTATTGTTGATGATTACTCTAGATATACCTGGGTGCATATAATTCTCTACAAGACTGAAGTGGAGGAAGTCTTCAGATGATTTGCCAATCGTGCCATGACAAACTATGGCATCAAGATCAAGCACATCAGAAGTGACAACGGTACAGAGTTCAAGAACACCGGCCTCGACACCTATCTTGATACATTGGGTATCACTCATGAGTTCTCTGCTCCATACACACCTCAGCAAAATGGCATCATGGAGCGCAAGAACAGGACACTCATTGAGATGGCTCGGACGATGCTTGACGAAGTACAAGACTCCAAGGAAGTTCAGGCCTAAAGCTATTGATACTGCATGCCATGTCATCAACCATGTTTATCTTCACAAGCTTCTAAAGAATACATCATATGAGCTACTGACTGGCAAGAAGCCAAACGTAAGCTACTTCAAAGTATTTAGTGTTAGGTGCTGGATCAAAGATCCGCATCACACTTCAAAATTTGCACCGAAAGCACATGAAGGTTTTATGCTTGGTTACAGAAAGGATTTGCACTCCTACAGAGTCTTCAACCTCTTTCACTATAAAGTGGTTGAAACTGTGGATGTGCAGTTCGATGAATCTAACGGCTCGCAATGAGAGCACCTGGCAAATGTGCTAGATGAAGTCTCACCAAGTGAATCCATCAAGCTTATGGGTATTGGAGAAATCATACCTTCAGAGGCACAGGCTGAAGAGGAACTTATCATTTCTGCACCAAATCAACCTGAAGACTCTGCTCGGCCTGAAGCCAATGCTGAAGATGAAGACAATGATCAGCAAGGGAAAAATCTTCATCCAGTTCATTCTCGTGTTGCAAATGAAGTAAAAATTGAAAAGATAATTGATAGCATCAATGCACCGGGTCCACTCACCCGTTCAAGAGCAACTCAGCTAGCAAATTTTTGTGGGAACTTTGCATTTGTCTCTATATCAGAACCCAAGAAAGTTGCTGAAGCCTTCATGGAACCTGAATGGATTCAAGCTATGCAAGAAGAGCTTCAACAGTTTGAGATGAACAATGTGTGGGAATTAGTCAAGTCTCCTGACTCTCGCAAGGACAATATCATTGGCACCAAATGGATCTATCGAAAAAAACAAGATGAGCATGGTCAAGTTGTCAGAAACAAGGCTCACCTCATTGCTCAAGGATACACTCAAGTTGAAGGGATTGACTTCGATGAAACATTTGCTCCGGTGGCTAGGTTTGAAGCCATTCGCATTCTGCTAGCCTATGCCAACCATCACAACATCCTATTGTATCAAATGGATGTGAAGAGTGCCTTTCTCAATGGCAAGATTGAAGAAGAAGTGTATGTTGCATAACCACCTGGCTTTGAAGATCCAAAACATCCTGATATGGTATACAAGCTCAACAAGGCATTGTATGGCCTCAAACAAGCCCCTCGTGCTTGGTATGACACACTCAAATACTTCCTAAAGAGCAAAGGCTTCAAACCTGGTTCCCTGGATCCCACTCTCTTCACGAAGACATATGATGGTGAATTGTTTGTGTGCCAGATCTATGTGGATGACATTATCTTCGGCTGCACTGACAAAAGATATAGTGATGAGTTTGGACACATGATGCAAGAGCAATATCAGATGTCCATGATGGGTGAGCTGAAGTTCTTCCTTGGTCTTCAAATCCGTCAGCAAAGCAATGACATCTTCATATCTCAAGAGAAATACCTCAAAGATTGCCTGAAGAAGTTTGGAATGCAAGACTGCAAGGGATACATGACGCCAATGCCAACCAAAAGTCATCTCGGTCCGGACGACAATGGTAAAGAGCTCGATCAAAAGGTATACCACTCCATGATTGGTTCTTTACTCTATTTATGTGCATCTAGGCCAGATACCATGCTTATCGTTTGCATGTGTGCCCGATTCCAAGCGGCACCAAAGGAGTCGTATCACTTAGCTGTGAAGCGAATTCTTCGATATTTGGCTTACACATCAACACTAGGATTATGGTATCCAAAGGGCTCAGAGTTTGATCTAGTTGGATTCTCAGATGCTGATTATGCTGGTGACAAGGTTGATCGCAAGTCTACATCAGGCACATGTCACTTTCTTGGACGATCTTTTGTTTGTTGGTCTTCAAAGAAGCAGAACTGTGTGTCTCTCTCCACTGCTGAATCCGAATATGTTGCTGTTGGATCTTGCTGCGCTCAGCTTCTATGGATGAAGCAAACTCTCAAGGACTATGGTATCCATCTGAAGCAAGTACCACTTTACTGCAACAATGAAAGTGCCATCAAGATTGCCAACAACTCAGTTCAACACTCGAAGACAAAGCACATTGAAATTCATCATCACTTTCTTAGAGATCATGTCATGAAGGAAGATATTGATATCATTCACGTCAGCACTGAAGAGCAATTGGCAGATATCTTCACAAAGCCCTTGGATGAGAAAAGGTTTTGCAAGTTGCGGTGTGAGATAAATATCTTAGAATCCTCGAATGTCCTGTGATTGGACACACATCCTAACGCTTATGCATGTGATGACTTAGATGTGCAACACACGAAGTAAAGTATATCTTCAATCAATGAAGACATACACTCTGAGTGTGAATACATTAATGTGGAATATGACTTCAGAGCGCCGCGATAATTGTGCGCCGTGTCTGGGTCTAATACTTCCTATACGGTGGGTAATGCCACCACCAAATTCTGGTTTGAAGTGTTTCGTTTGACGTTGCATTTGCAAAGTCTTCGCATTTGGTTTGTCTTATATACATATACTTGTGTTCTATCCTCTACAGCATTCACTTATAGCTATGTCTTCTTGTTTGAATCTTTTCATCTAAGTGAATGTGATCGGACCCTAACCCCCTTCTGTGCTTCTACCTCAAATTCTATCTATCCAAATCATATGCATTCTGTTGAAACTGTCGAAAGTCTTCTCTGCGTCCTTGTCAGCAGAAGATACAGAGACAAAAGTTGAATCTGTTTTAATGATATATCCTTATTGCCTGAAACCCGAAGAAGCCAGAACGACCACCCGACAATCCAGGCGTGCGTGGGAACATGGAACAACTTCCAATGTGGTGCATGCAGGCCACGTGTCCTTCAGATGTGAACCGCCAGGGGCACCTACGTATTTATGTTGTGTTGTCCCTTTCCTTATAAATACTCAACTCACCGCAGTCATTATCTCTTCTTCCACCTCGCCACCTCACACAAACCCTAGCGCCTCCTCTAGATTGCGACAACGCCGGAGACAAAGCGCTTAGTTGTCGCGACTTCTTCGACGCTGTCCTCACGCCGGCCACGGACCTCGTCCTCTCCGCCGCTGCCATAGGTGTCTTCCGCCACCAAGTTAGGGCGCAGGAGATTGAACTGGTCGGCCTCCCTCTCAACTTCTTCTAGCAGTTCTTCGTGTGGTAATTAAATCTTACTTTTACTGCCCTTTTTGATCCGTCAAATTCATCCACTTCAACCAAAAGTAGTTTCTTCACTTCAATATCTGGATCTATCCATGTCTGCATCTCATATCATGCCAAGTATATTCACTTATGCTTCACAACTAGTTAGATTACTCACTTGTACTTATTCATGGATTCATACAAATTTGGAACTGACTCTCTTCAAATAAGTGAATGTCTTCGCACTATGAGGTCAATGTCCTCAAACTGATTTATCTTCAAAAATTTCTGAGAATGCATATGACCTCTTCCCCTTCCCTCGCACCTCTAATGTTATCACGGGTACATGTCCATGGGAGAATCCCTTCGTTCTCACAGTCTGCATTCGTTTGCAGAATTCTTACAGCGACACATCAATTCTCTTGAAGCCAGTTCCTGTCTGACCAGCAGACGGAAGCCATTCATAGTCTTGAAGCCTTTCAGCTTGAATACTATGGCCACTGAGAAATCAGCTAGAAAGGGCGGAAGGCAGCACCGTGGGGATACAACCAAGGAGCTGCCACCAGATCTCTTTGAAATGTACAAGACAGATCCTGAGGAAACCTGTGGAGAACACAAGAACCGAATCCAATGGATTCGAAGATATTGGGCAGAGGAATGGTACAAATACAGATTTGTAACTACCGAATATGTTGAAAAGAATGCCATCAAGGGCCCCTGGGGAGATATTGCATATAGAGGTCTTCAGCCCAAGTCCAAGTCTGAAGCCATAGCTCAAGGCTTCTATCCTTGCATGGTCCATGGACCGCAGCCAGACAATGCCGACCCATCATCTCTGCTATGGTGTCGTGAAGACAATCTCTTCAAGCACAATTTCCAGTTTGCAAAGGAGTCTGCTGCAAAGAACAAGAAGGACCTGGGACTCAATTTCAACCCTGGTCCGTCTGCTCCAAGGGCTGATGGCACACGTGATGCCAATCCCAATGAAATCGGCCCCTTCTAGAACCTCGAAGGCCTCATCACTCATATTGTTTTACAGGGGCTACGGTGGACCACTCAGCTGACGACGCAGATTCTGAAGATGCGCCAGCTCCACCAAAGCAGAAGCAGAAGAAATCAAAGGCTTCGAAGCCCTCTGCCGCACCAAAAGATTCACGTGCGAAGCCATTGGCCACCGCACCTCCTGAACCCGGTGTGCAGTCTAAAGATCTTTCATGTGTCTCCAAGAAGATGGAGAAGCCCAAGAAGAAGAAGCCCATCATGATTTCTGGCCATGAACTTACTCCTGCAGCCGTTCTGAGGAACGAAGATGAAACCATTGATCTGTCCAGCGATGAAGATCTTGGTGACGATGCCCTTGAGCTTCTGATAAAGAGTAAGCAAGAGGCAGAGATCTTCAACGATCTACCCCTCTTTGATGTGGATATCCTGAACAACTTCATTGATGAATCGTTCGACGACCAGAGCATAAGCATCGATGATCTTCAGCTGCCAGTGGACATTAGTGTCACCTTCCACGGAGCCATTGCTAATGAATTGACCTTGGCTCAGACGATCATCGAGCTGAAGAACCAAATTGATTATGAAAAGGCTCAATTCAAGAAGAACATGGCCAAGCTCAGTGTGGCTGATGTTCGAAGCTTCAAGCAGTGCTGCATAACCTCAAGGAGTAGTTTCACAATAAACGCGAGGAAGCCAAAGGTTTAAGAGAGCGGATGAAATACTTTGCTGAGAAATGTGTTCAAGCACACAATGAGGCTGAGAAGCGCAAGGCTCTGGGGCGTCCTAGTATTGACCAAAGAATGGCTGCCAAACAAAAGAAGAAGTCCGCTGCAGCACGCACTGAAGCCCCAAGGTAGGAAGCACCTAGCATTGTCTTCCCTGCCAGCATGACAAGCTCGAAGCCTAAGGTCCCCTCAGCAGCTTCAGAACTCAAGAAGACAAGGGCAGCTAAAGCTGATGCCAGGAAGCACAAGCACAAACATGATTCTGATGGTGCTCCATCAACAAAGGAGTCGAAGACAAAGTCTTCGCAGAAAGAGTGTGATGCTACCACAAAGCCACTTGTTGTTGAGCCCATCTTAGTTGCACATCCTGCCTCCACCAACCAAGAGCGTCAACTTGTAGTTCATGAGCCTGCTACCATAGAGGCTCCTGAAGATGAAGAAGTACCAGTTGTTAACCCCATCACAGCTGAAGACATTGGTCGTGACGACAATGTAGAAGATGATGAAGTCCTTCCTCAGATCGAGCACCAACTGGTATCATCGCCTGTTCTCACAAACAGCGAACTCATCAGCATTGGTCATCCTTTGACGCCAATTGCTCAGGATGCTTCGTGGGCTGATCGCCCTCAACAAGAGACCCCAAGTAATGAAGATGCACCCAGTACTCCACCACCTCAAGTCACCACTCCGGTACTTGATGATGACTACATGGTCCAGACTACTCCATCACCACAGGCTCGCCCGCATTCCGCAGGCTTCGCAAAGGCCCTAGGCCACATGTCACCATGTCGAGCATTCCAGAGGGAGAAGTGCAACAAAGCTCAGTAGCACGCGAAGTGTTTCCTGAAGCCACTCCTACTGTGAATGTCTCTGAGTCTGGAGCCAAAGTTGTTAAAGACATTCCGGCTGCATCAGCCGAAGAAGAAAGAAGAGAAGAAAGAGTTGCCACACCCCCAGTCACTCAAGAAGTTGTTTTTGAGGAGAACGTGTCAGTGCCCGACCCTCCTGTTACTGAAGAGGAGGTTGAAAACATTGAGGCAGCCACAACCAACACTGCTGAAGCCAATGACGTTGTCATGGCTGAAAATACTATGGCGCCTGAAGCTAATGTTGCACCTAGAGCTAGTATGCAACCTGAAGCCACGGTTAATGCCGAAGCTACAGTTCCACCCCCAAGGACACACACTATTGAGCAGGTATTTGATCGCGGCCAACCTGTCACTGTCAGATGGCCTGTTCTGGTTCCTCCCACTGCTCCCGGACCACAATATGAATACCATGTGGAGCACAGGCCTCAGGTCCAGAAGCCAAAGCCCAGACTGCCAAGGTTTCCCGCTGCTGCAACATCGCTAGGATCGTTCAGTGTAAGCAGCTTCAGGGCACACAATACATTCTTTGACAGTGCCAAGAACCCGTACTCAAAGCCAAAGATCTCATCTAATCGCTTTTGGAGCTTTCCACAACGCAGTTATTATTCATGTATCCTATACAATCAAGGGTGAATCTTTCCTCACATGCGTCTGGATTATGAAGCCATTGTTGGACTGCCCTGCTTGGAAGAAGCTCTAGACTGTTTCAGAGATGTTGGCCTTCTGCAGTTCATCACTGACAAAGAGCATTGGAATGAAGAGCTTCTGCTGCAGTTCTATGCTACTCTTCACATTTGTGGCTACAACAGGGATCCGAAGACTTGGGTCCTTGAGTGGATGACAGGTGATGTGCACCATGAAGCCAAAGCTCAAGATATCATCGAGCTTACTGCCTTGCCCACTCCAGGTGAGTTCTATGAACCTGGTTGTCAGCTACATAAGAATGCATTGGAGAGCATATTTCAGAAGCCTGATCCCAACATGCGTCAGATGCTCAGTATGATGAAGCCACTGCCACAAGATGCTGACTATCCTAAGGAATTCTTTGTCGAAGACCTCGAGTATCTGCCCCGAACCATTTATCACATTGTAAGGCGAACACTATGGCCCGTCAAAGGACATTCTCCTACAGCCAAGCTTGAAGGCATGATGAAGACATTGGTGTTCTATATTCTCAATGGCATCAGCTTCAATACTCAAGATTTCTTCATCAGGAAACTTGCTGCGTCTGGAATTGATCTATTTGGCCTGAAGTTTTATGTTCCATGGGTGATGCGCTTGATCAAGCTCCACTCTGTTGGGGAACGTAGTAATTTCAAAAAAAATCCTACGCACACACAAGATCATGGTGATCCATAGCAACGAGAGGGGAGAGTGTGTCCACGTACCCTCGTAGACTGAAAGTGGAAGCATTAGCACAACGCGGTTGATGTAGTCGTACGTCTTCACGATCCGACCGATCAAGTACCGAACATACGGCACCTCTGAGTTCTGCACACATTCAACTCGATGACGCCCCTCGAACTCCGATCCAGCCGAGCTTTGAGGGAGAGTTCCGTCAGCACAACGGTGTGGTGATGATGTTGATGTTCTACTGTCGCGGGGCTTCGCCTAAGCACCGCTACAATATTATCGAGGTGGACTATGGTGGAGAGGGGCACCGCACATGGATAAAAGATCCAAAAGATCAATTGTTGTCTCTAGAGGTGCCCCCTGCCCCCATATATAAAGGAGGGAGGGAGAGGCCGGCCCTAGAGGGGGCGCGCCAAGTGTGGGGAGTCCTACTAGGACTCCCAAGTCCTAGTAGGATCCCCCTTTCCTTTCCAGAGTAGGAGAGAAGGAAAGAGGGGGAGAGGAAGAAGGAAAAGGGGGCTACACCCCTTGTCCAATTCGGACCAGAGGGGGGGCACGCGCCTCCGTTCTTTTGGCCTCTCTCCTCTATTCCCGTATGGCCCAATAAGGCCCAATACTTCTCCCGGTGAATTCCCGTAACTCCCCGGTACATCGAAAATACCCGAATCACTCGGAACCTTTTCGGAATCCAAATATAGTCGTCCAATATATCGATCTTTACATCTTGACCATTTAGAGACTCCTCGTCATGTCCCCGATCTCATCTGAGACTCCGAACTACCTTTGATACATCAAATCACATAAACTCATAATATAACTGTCATCAAACTTTAAGCGTGCGGACCCTACGGGTTCGAGTACTATGTAGACATGACCGATATACGTCTCCGGTCAATAACCAATAGCAGAACCTGGATGCTCATATTGGCTCCCACATATTCTACGAAGATCTTTATCGGTCAAACCGCATAACAACATATGTTGTTCCCTTTGTCATTGGTATGTTACTTGCCCGAGATTCGATCGTCGGTATCTCAATACCTAGTTCAATCTGGTTACCGGCAAGTATCTTTACTCGTTCAGTAACACATTATCCCGCAACTAACTCATTAGTTGCAATGCTTGCAAGGCTTAAGTGATGTGTATTACCGAGTGGGCCCAGAGATACCTCTCTGACAACCGGAGTGACAAATCCTAATCTCGAAATACGCCAACCCAACAAGTACCTTCGGAGACACCTATAGAGAACCTTTATAATCACCCAGTTATGTTGTGACGTTTGATAGCACACAAAGTGTTCCTCCGGTAAACGGGAGTTGCATAATCTCATAGCCATAGGAACATGTATAAGTCATGAATAAAGCACTAGCAACAAACTAAACGATCATCGTGCTAAGCTAACGGATGGGTCAAGTCAATCACATCATTCTCTAATGATGTGATCCCGTTAATCAAATGACAACTCATGTCTATGGTTAGGAGACATAACCATCATTGATTCAACGAGCTAGTCAAGTAGAGGCATACTAGTGACACTATGTTTGTCTATGTATTCACGCGTGTATTATGTTTCCGGTTAATACAATTCTAGCATGAATAATAAACATTTATCATGAAATAAGGAAATAAATAATAACTTTATTATTGCGTCTAGGGCATATTTCCTTTAGTCTCCCACTTGCACTAGAGTCAATAATCTAGTTCACATCGCCATGTGATTTAACACCAATAGTTCACATCACCATGTGATTAACACCCATAGTTCACATTGTCATGTGACCAATGCCCAAAGGGTTTTCTAGAGTCATAATCTAGTTCACATCGTTATGTGATTAACACCCAAAGAGTACTAAGGTGTGCTCATGTTTTGCTTGTGAGAGAAGTTTAGTCTACGCGTCTGCCACATTTAGATCCGTATGTATTTTGCAAATTTCTATGTCCACAATGCTCTGCATGGAGCTACTCTAGCTAATTTCTCCCACTTTCAAAATGTATCCATATTGAGACTTAGAGTCATCTGGATCAGTGTCAAAATTTTCATCGACGCAACCCTTTACGATGAACCTTTTGTCACATCCATAATCAAGAAACATATCCTTATTCCACTAAGGATAATTTTGACCGCTGTCCAGTGATCTACTCCTAGATCACTATTGTACTCCCTTGCTAAACACAGTGTAGGGTATACAATAGATCTGGGACACAGCATGGCATACTTTATAGAAACTATGGCTGAGGCATAGGGAATTACTTTCATTCTCTTTCTATCTTCTACCGTGGTCGGGCTTTGAGTCTTACTCAATTTCACACCTTGTAACACAGGTAAGAACTCTCTCTTTGACTGTTCCATTTTGAACTACTTCAAAATCTTGTCAAGGTATGTACTCATTGAAAAAACTTATCAAGCGTCTTGATCTATCTCTATAGATCTTGATGCTCAATATGTAAGCAGCTTCATCGAGGTATTTTTTTTAAAAACTCCTTTCAAATACTCCTTTATGCTTTCCAGAAAATTCTACATTCTTTCTGATCAACAATATGTCATTCACATATACTTATCAGAAATGTTGTAGTGCTCCCACTCACTTTCTTATAAATACAGGCTTCACAGCAAGTCTGTATAAAACCATATACTTTGATCACTTTATCAAAGCATATATTCCAACTCCGAGATGCTTGCACCAGTCCATAGATGGATCGCTAGAGCTTGCTCACTTTGTTAGCACCTTTAGGGTCGACAAAACCTTTTGGTTGCATCATATACAACTCTTCTTTTTAAGAAATCCATGAAGGAATACAGTTTTGACATCCATTTGCCAGATTTCATAAAATGCATCTACTGCTAACATGATTCGGATAGACTTTCAAACATCGATATGAGTGAGAAAATCTCATCGTAGTCAACACCTTGAACTTGTCGAAAACACTTTGTGACAATTCAAGCTTTGTAGATAGTAACACTGCTATCAGCGTCCGTCTTCCACTTGAAGATCCATTTATTTTCTATGGCTTGCCGATCATCGGGCAAGTCAACCAAATTCCACACTTTGTTCTCATACATGGATCCCATCTCAGATTTCATGGCATCAAGCCATTTCGCGGAATCTGGGCTCATCATCTCTTCCTCATAGTTCGTAGGTTCGTCATGGTCAATTAACATGACCTCCAGAACAGGATTACCGTACCACTCTGGTGCGGGTCTCACTCTGGTTGACCTACGAGGTTCGGTAGTAACTTGATCTGAAGTTACATGATCATCATCATTAGCTTCCTCACTAATTGGTGTAGGAGTCATAGAAACCGATTTCTGTGATGAACTACTTTCCAATAAGGGAGCAGGTACAGTCACCTCATCTAGTTCTACTTTCCTCCCACTCACTTCTTTCGAGAGAAACTCCTTCTCTAGAAAGGATCCCAATAGTTACTTTTGGGTAACCTATGAAGACGCACTTATCCGACTTGGGTTTGAGCTTATCAAGATGAAAACTTTTTCACATAAGCATCGCAATCCCAAACTTTAAGAAACGACAGCTTAGGTTTTTTTTTGCTAAACCACAGTTCATACGGTGTCGTCTCAACGGATTTAGATGGTGCCCTTTTTAATGTGAATGCAGCTGTCTCTAATGCATAACCCCAAAATGATAGTGGTAAATTGGTAAGAGACATCATAGATTGCACTATATCAAATAAAGTACGGTTATGATGTTCGGACACACCATTACGCTGTGGTGTTCCAGGTGGCATGAGTTTGTGAAACTATTCCACATTGTTTTAATTGAAGGCCAAACTCGTAACTCAAATATTCGCCTCTGCGATCAGATCGTAGAAACTTTATTTTCTTGTTACAATGATTTTCTACTTCACTCTGAAGTTCTTTGAACTTTTTCAAATGTTTCAGACTTATGTTTCATCAAGTAGATATACCCATATCTGCTCAGATCATCTGTGAAGGTCAGAAAATAATGATACCCGCCGCGAGCCTCAACACTCATCGGACTGCATACATTAGTATGTATTATTTCCAATAAGTCAGTTGCTTGCTCCATTGTTCCGGAGAACGGAGTCTTAGTCATCTTGCCCATGAGGCATGGTTCGCAAGCATCAAAATGATTCATAATCAAGTGATTCCAAAAGCCCATCAACATAGAGTTTCTTCATGCGCTTTACACCAATATGACCTAAACGGCAGTGCCACAAATAAGTTGCACTATCATTATTAACTTTGCATCTTTTGGCTTCAATATTATGAATATGTGTATCACTACAATCGAGATCCAATGAACCATTTTCATTGGGTGTATGACCATAGAAGGTCTTATTCATGTAAACTGAACAACAATTATTCTCTAACTTAAATGAATAACCGTTTTGCAATAAACATGATCAAATCATATTCATGCTCAACGCAAACACCAAATAACATTTATTTAGGTTTAACACTAATCCCGAAAGTATAGGGAGTGTGCGATGATGATCATATCAATCTTGGAACCACTTCCAACACACATCATCACTTCACCCTTAACTAGTCTCTGTTCATTCTGCAACTCCCGTTTCGAGTTACTACTCTTAGCAACTGAACCAGTATCAAATACCGAGGGGTTGCTATAAACACTAGTAAAGTACACATCAATAACATGTATATCAAATATAGCATTGTTCACTTTGCCATCCTTCTTATCCGCCAAATACTTGGGGCAGTTCCGCTTCCAGTGACCAGTCCCTTTGCAATAGAAGCACTTAGTCTCAGGCTTAGGTCCAGACTTGGGCTTCTTCACTTGAGCAGCAACTTGCTTGCCGTTCTTCTTGAAGTTCCCTTTCTTTCCCTTTGCCCTTTTCTTGAAACTAGTGGTGTTGTTAATCATCAACACTTGATGCTCTTTCTTGATTTCTACCTTCATCGATTTCATCATCATGAAAAGCTCGGGAATCGTTTTGGTCATCCCTTGCATACTATAGTTCATCACGAAGTTCTACTAACTTGGTGATGGTGACTAGAGAATTCTGGCAATCACTATTTTATCTGGAAGATTAACTCCCACTTGATTCAAGCGATTGTAGTACCCAGACAATCTGAACACATGCTCACTGCTTGAGCTATTCTCCTCCATCTTTTAGCTATAGAACTTGTTGGAGACTTCATATCTCTCAACTCGGGTATTTGCTTGAAATATTAACTTCAACTCCTGGAACATCTCATATGATCCATGACGTTCAAAACGTCTTTGAAGTCCCGATTCTAAGTTGTTAAGCATGGTGCACTAAACTATCAAGTAGTCATCATATTGAGCTAGCCAAACGTTCATGATGTCTGCATCTGCTCCTGCAATAGGTCTGTCACCTAGCGGTGCATCGAGGACATAATTCTTCTGTGCAGCAATGAGGATAATCCTCATATCACGGATCCAATCCGCATCATTGCTACTAACATCTTTCAACTTAGTTTTCTCTAGGAACATATCAAAAATAAAATAGAGGAGCTAAACGCGAGCTATTGATCTACAACATAGATATGCTAATACTACCAAGACTAAGTTCATGATAAATTAAAGTTCAATTAATCATATTACTTAAGAACTCCCACTTAGATAGACATCTCTCTAATCATCTAAGTGATCACGTGATCCAAATCAACTAAACCATAACCGATCATCACGTGAAATGGAGTAGTTTTCAATGGTGAACATCACTATGTTGATCATATCTACTATATGATTCACGCTGGACCTTTCGGGCTCAGTGTTCCGAGGCCATATCTGCATATGGTAGGCTCGTCAAATGTAACATGAGTATTATGCGTGTGCAAAACTGGCTTGCACCCGTTGTAGATGGACGTAGAGCTTATCACACCCGATCATCATGTGGTGTCTGGGCACGACGAACTTTGGCAACGGTGCATACTCAAGGAGAACACTTTTAGCTTGAAATTTAGTGATAGATCATCTTATAATGCTACCGTCAATCAAAGCAAAATAAGATGCATAAAAGATAAACATCACATGCAATCAATATAAGTGATATGATATAGCCATCATCATCTTGTGCTTGTGATCTCCATCTCTGAAGCACCGTCATGATCACCATCGTCACCGGCGTGACATCTTGATCTCCATCGTAGCATTGTTGTCGTCTCGCCAACTATTGCTTCTACGACTATCGCTACCGCATAGTGATAAAGTAAAGCAATTACAGGGCGATTGCATTGCATACAATAAAGCGACAACCATATGGCTCCTGTCAGTTGCTGATAACTCGGTTACAAAACATGACCATCTCATACAATAAAATATAGAATCATGTATTGACCATATCACATCACAACATGCCCTACAAAAAAAGTTAGACGTCCTCTACTTTGTTTTTGCAAGTTTTACGTGGCTGCTACGGGCTGAGCAAGAACCATTCTTACCTACGCATCAAAACCACAACGATAGTTCATCAAGTTAGTGCTGTTTTAACCTTCTCAAGGACCGGGCATAGCCACACTCGGTTCAACTAAAGTTGGAGAAACTGACACCCGCCAGCCACCTATGTGCAAAGCACGTCGGTAGAACCAGTCTCGCGTAAGCGTACGCGTAATGTCGGTTTGGGCCGCATCATCCAACAATACCGCGAAACCAAAGTATGACATGCTGGTAAGCAGTATGACTTGTATCGCCCACAACTCACTTGTGTTCTACTCATGCATATAACATCTACGCATAAAACCAGGCTCTGATACCACTGTTGGGGAACATAGTAATTTCAAAAAAATTCCTACGCACATGCAAGATCATGGTGATGCATAGCAACGAGAGGGGAGAGTGTGTCCACGTACCCACGTAGACCGAAAGCGGAAGCGTTAGCACAACGCGGTTGATGTAGTCGTACGTCTTCACGATCCGACCGATCAAGTACCGAACGTACAGCACCTCCGAGTTCTGCACACGTTCAACTCAATGACGTCCCTCGAACTCCGATCCAGCCGAGCTTTGAGGGAGAGTTCTGTCAGCACAACGGCGCGGTGACGATGTTGATGATCTACTGTCGCAGGGCTTCACCTAAGCACCGCTACAATATTATCGAGGTGGACTATGGTGGAGAGGGGCACCGCACACGGCTAAAAGATCCAAGAGATCAATTGTTGTCTCTAGAGGTGCCCCCTGTCCCTGTATATAAAGGGGGGACAGAGAGGCCGGCCCTAGAGGGGGCGCACCAAGTGTGGGAGTCCTACTAGGACTCCCAAGTCCTAGTAGGATCCCCCTTTCCTTTCCGGAGAAGGAGAGAAGGAAAGAGGGGGAGAGGAAGAAGGAAAAGGGGGTTGCACCCCTTGTCCAATTCATACCAGAGGGGGGCGCGCGCCTCCTTCCTGTTGGCCTCTCTCCTCTATTCCCGTATGGCCCAATAAGGCCCAATACTTCTCCCGGTGAATTCCCGTAACTCCCCGGTACTCCGAAAATACCCGAATCACTCGGAACCTTTTCGATGTTCGAATATAGTCGTCCAATATATTGATCTTTACGTCTCAACCATTTAGAGACTCCTCGTCATGTCCCTGATCTCATCCGGGACTCTGAACTACCTTTGGTACATCAAATCACATAAACTCATAATATAACCGTCATCAAACTTTAAGCGTGCAGACCCTACGGGTTCGAGAACTATGTAGACATGACCGAGATACGTCTCCGGTCAATAACCAATAGCGGAACCTGGATGCTCATATTGGCTCCCACATATTCTACGAAGATCTTTATCGGTCAAACCGCATAACAACATACGTTGTTCCCTTTGTCATCGGTATGTTACTTGCCTGAGATTCAATCGTCGGTATCTCAATACCTAGTTCAATCTCGTTACCGGCAAGTCTCTTTACTCGTTCCGTAACACATCATCCCGCAACTAACTCATTAGTTGCAATGCTTGCAAGGCTTAAGTGATGTGTATAACCGAGTGGGCCCAGAGATACCTCTCCAAAAATCGGAGTGACAAATCATAATCTCAAAATACGCCAACCCAACAAGTACCTTCGGAGACACCTGTAGAGCACCTTTATAATCACCCAGTTACGTTGTGACGTTTGATAGCACACAAAGTGTTCCTCCGGTAAACGGGAGTTGCATAATCTCATAGTCATAGGAACATGTATAAGTCATGAAGAAAGCAATAGCAACAAACTAAATGATCATCGTGCTAAGCTAACGGATGGGTCAAGTCAATCACATTATTCTCTAATGATGTGATCCCGTTAATCAAATGACAACTCATGTCTATGGTTAGGAAACATAACCATCATTGATTCAACGAGCTAGTCAAGTAGAGGCATACTAGTGATACTATGTTTGTCTATGTATTCACACATGTATTATGTTTCCGGTTAATACATCTAGTCATCAACCCGTGCATCTGCACGGACTAGTTTTATAATGGTACATTGGTTCAACACTTTGGTAACCATTTTTTTGTTTCCATCTATTAGAAAAATACATTTGTTGTGTGTGAACCATTGAGGGAATGATGAATATGAAAATACAACAATATTATCTTGAAACTTTAATAATCATGAAAGTGATTAAATTTAATATTACAACAAATTGGCAAACAAATAGGTAATATTTGTTAAAATCCCGAAACATAACGCAAATATCCTATAAGTAACTTACTTTTGAATGGTAAGTATATATAATAATTCATTTAGTTAATAGTCACCCTTTTTCTTGTTAAGGCTTTTTGGTTAAGCATGAGGTATTTTTCATGATCACCTATTAAAATAAGCATAACATAATATTTGTTATTCCTCAAAACTTAAGTTACGTAGTTAGCTCAGAGTACTGTATAATTAGTCTCCATTTCACACGTCCCGTTTCAACAGTAACCCTACCCCGTTTCAACTGGCCAATATATTTAACTTAGTATAAGACATAAGGTAATTCAAAGTTCTAAAAGGTCGTCAAAAATCTACACACATGGAGATCAAATAGGACATAAATATGTACAATTTGGCAAAATGATATGATAATTTTTCACACGAAGAAAATAATATGATAATTTTGTGTTATGTACTTACTGTAGTTTAAATGCATTTTTTACAGCATGTATCCGTTACCGTCACCTAGTGTCGCTTAATTAGTGCGCGTTCACTGAATTTGTTGTTTTTCTCAGCTAAAAAATTATCAAATTTCTTCGTATGGATATATGTGTCTATATATATTAAAATATGATTTTGCCCAAGTTTTGTAATCCTGTCAGACTTGTGGCCGAACCATGAATGCTATTTTTATGGCCATCATTGGAGTTTAGATGTTTATGCAAGTAGTGACTGCACAGAGAAGCTTGTCAACTAAACTTACCGCATGTATTCACATTGCCATGCATGTCATACAAATCATATCCTGAATGTAAACCACTCTGTTCAACTATTCGAAGACTCGTTCAACACCTTATAATTTTTTTGTTTGCATTGTTTTTGTTAGAATATTTGTACTGTCGGCTTGTGAAAAATATTCTAGTGTTGGCAAAGATCAAGATGGTGTTCTTTTGTTTGATGGTATGAAAACTGCTTACCCCCAACCAAGCAGACTTCTAGAGCATAGATTGTGCCAGCACTTGATCGCCTGCTCGAGGAGCAACTATTTTTCTACTAACCATAGCATGGAGGTGGAACATAATACGCTAGAGAACCACAAACATCAAGGAAAAGAAGGATAGAGGCACGTTCCACATATTTGCAGTGGAAAAAAGAATACGCACAGCTGAAATACCTGGACCCCGTCGGTGCCGTTCGTCCGCGCTCCAGGATCAGTTAGTGTACGCTGCCGTTTACGCATCCAGCCACAGGAATTATTTCTCCTGCCTCCCGATGGCTTCATCTACGTGTGTTTGTCAAAGATCAAAACTACTGGCCATCAGCTTTGGGCAGCCACATAACACGCTCGCCAGAAAGTCTTTGCTGACCTGCGAGATCATCAGATCGGTGTACTGAACCATGAGATATCCTTCTTGTAGCGGCTTGCATCTCTGACGGGAGCAACAAAATTCATCTATTTTTTAGGAAATCATTAGGAGATAGAATCGAAGGACCGGACGACTTACGTGATGCAGTGATTTGGGGCATGGGAGGAGCGGCTTATGCGGCGGGTGATCTGTAACCTGGAGGTTAGGTAGGGTAGGAGGCATGGAGAAGGAAAGAGATTAGATGGAGTTTTTTTATTTTAGCTGATCAAATGAAGTCTTAATTGATTTGAAGTAGTGGAAATTTCATCATAGCCATCGACAGATGATTTGATGTCTGGTATAGTTAGGGAATCACTAAGAGATAAGAGTCCAAGGACAGGACAACTCACGTGCGTGGGAGGTGGGACAACCAAGGGACATGCTATGATTCATCTACAGCTACAAATACACTGTAATTTAATCGGATGGCCGTAATTAATTAATCTTTAGGATTAACGTGGTGTCTCGTATGATGCCTCCAATTAGTAAATATAAGATTCTAGCATGAATAATAAACATTTATCATGAAATAAGTAAATAAATAATAACTTTATTATTGCCTCTAGGGAATATTTCCTTCACACTCTTCTGTCAACTATCAGCCCTCTGCGCGCACCATCTTATCTTCTTACCTAAGGTTGATATGTCTGTCGAATCCATCTACCCTGAGCCTGCCAAGGAGCCAGTTTATCTTCATAATGTTGGTCGCCAAAACTTCTCACAACCAATTGAGGGAGTTCTTGCTGCAACTCGTGTCTATCCTTTGGCTGGCAATACATGTGCACCTCATCGTGCGACTACTGAAGCCACTAAAAGCATCATTGCTCAAAGGCCTCGGAAGCGATCTCGTGTGCTCAATGAGCGAGAGCTTCTTGTGGCCTTGCATCAGAAACAAAATAGGCACCATGACTAGCTAAAGCGTTAGATGCAGAGCATCTTGGTGGACGTCAATCACATCAGAAACTTGGCCACCAAGAACTCATTTGTTGCCCATGAAGCCTGTAGGAGGTCCTGGAAGAGTCTCACACTTCTATGCCCAGAAGAAGATCTTTGCGAAGATGGCTTCACTGAGGGTTTTAAATTTGACTCCACTCCTCCTTGCAATGTAGGCTGGCGTCGAAATCCACCCATTGAAGATTCTGAGCATTCATCTTCGGCTGCAACTATTGTTGTGAGAGTCGTCGAAGAAGAAGACGATGCCACTTCACCAGCCATGGCTTCACTGCGTCTCGACACTGCACCAGGCCCTCTGCACCACCGAACTCCAACGTCGACCCTGCACCTTCATCTACTCCTAATGAGAACGAGTAGATGCTCTATGTCTTCCAACCTTTTTGGTCCTTACTGACAAAAGGGGGAGAAGCATATGAGTTGATAGTCTTCAAGCGGGTCCATATGGTTGGTTGCTATATTTTTGCTAAGTGGTTACAACTCTCGTTTTTGATACATTTGGTTCCTTGGGTTGTAACACTTAAACTTGATGGTCGTCCGCTACCTTGTCTGCCACTCTATGATGCAATGATAAATTTCGCATGTAGTCATTCTGCAGACGTCCATTTTTCATTATGCATGTCATTATCTTCGTTTTATCTTTATATGCATGATGAATTGTCTACATAGGTTGAAGAGGATCTCCACAAGTAAAACCTGCCATGTGCATTTGCATTCAAGAGCAAACTACTTATCTGCACATCTTCAGGGGGGGCTTTTGCTACTTATGAAGACAATGCCGTAAATCTCTAAATTTTCGCATACTTTTATTCCCATTGAAAACTTCAACCAGTTTGTCATCAATCACCAAAAAGGGGGAGATTGTAAGTGCGTCTAGTGCCACCCCTAGTTGGTTTTGGAGTATTGATGACAAACTTGGTTGAGGGACTAATGTGTTTGTGAGAATTGTAGGATAACACAGGTAGTAGTCCCTCATTTATTCAGTTTACCTACCAGAGATGACCCCTAAAAATGTGTGAAGACATTGAAGACAATGGTGGTCTGTGAAGAGATTCACATTGAAGACTATGACAAGAGAGGACATCGCATGAAGACTATGGATTGTGAAGACATAGTTGTTTCGTAGTTTCCTTTTCTTCTTTGTTGAGTCATAGGAACCACCGTAATGTTAAGTGGGGTCCAAGTGAACAAATTCAGAGTGACTGAAGTGATGCTCAACCAAATCCTATGTCTTCGAGCAAAGACAATGAGAGCAAATCTTATCCAGAGCTGGATAAGTCAGCTTTACTTGAAGCCCAAGTCAAGCTGCCTCGTGTGTTTGAAATCTAATCATTGGACACGTGCCAGTTCCTAAGTAACCCAGGGTCATTTTGGACAAATCAGGTCGGGTTGCCTCCTGGCTATAAATAGCCCACCCCCTACACCACAAATTGGTGGCTGCTCAGTGTTAGTGCACGGCTTTTGTCATTTCAGAGCAACCCACCTCCGAAGCTTTTGAGAGAGAAATCCTTGCGAGGACAAAGCCCTAAACACCCAGAGCCAAAGAGTGTTAGGCATCACTGAAGTCTTTCTGTCTGCGTGATCTAAAGACTTGTTACACTTAAGGACTGTGAATCCTCCAGCCGGTTAGGCGTCGCGTTCTAAGCATCCAAGAGTCATTGTGGATCGCCGGTGAACGAAGTCTGTGAAGGTTTGGAAGTCTCCCTTGAAGACTTAACAGAGTGATTGGGCGAGGATTGTGTGTCCTTAGCTCAAGGGGAATAATGTGAAGATGCGGTCTTTTGAGTTGAATCTCAACCTCCCTAACGATACGTACAGTTGTCACAACAACTGGAACTGGTCCAACAAATCCTTGTCCTCACCAAGCAATTGGTTATATCCTTTACCTATCTTTACTTATTGTTTGTCTTCATAAAGTCATTGCCTGCTTGCGTGATCTGATTGACTTCACTGTGTGAAGACTGTTGTTGTTTGGCTTCATACTATCTTCCATCCTGATCCATTCTACCTAGCTGCTGATAGTCTTCATGCTTTCACTTCATTGCTTACTTGACTATGGCTTGTCTAGTGTAGTCTACCTTCCACTGCAAATCAATAGGTTCATTTCTGCTGTTTGGCTTCGAAGCCCCCGTGCTTTGAAGACTTTCATAAAAATCACCTATTCACCCCCCCCCCCCTCTAGTCGATAACTAGCACTTTCAAAAACTGTTTGTGTTAGGCCACCTTGCGCAAACGTTTACCACATAAAAACTATGTGTGATGGACAGCCTTTTCCACACGGTTTCTTCTATGGACCGTGTGTGATACATTCAATAACGCAAACGATTTAACTAGAAAAATTGTGTGTGATGTACCTGTGAATGGAAACGTTTTCCTTGGAGCTACTATGTGGGTTGTACATACGAACGGAAACGTTTAGCGGGGACTGACTATGTGGGATGTACTTGTGACCGGAAACAATTTCGCCTGTATAATTGTATTTTTAGCTCTACTATACATATTTCCGTATTTGAGCGCTCGCTAGTCGCACACGACCTCATTTTGCAGAGCATGTGTGCCAGGAGGGCATATCCCCGACGGTTTCTAGGTCGTGTTGGAAGGACCCACCCTATCGCCCACACTCACTAGGCGACGGTTCCAAATGTCGTCGTGGAAAGGGGTTAAAAACCGTTTGTATAGCACTTACGCGCACCAGTGGCATGTCCTAGCCCTCAATGCCAAAGCCAACACTCTAAAGCTTTTGCTAGAAGACATATGGCAAGTTGTGGTCCTAGGGAGAAATCTACCATATATAGATCACCTCTTCGATAACCTTCGAAGACTAGAGATTTGTTAGAAGCCATAAGCACAAGCCAACGACATTTTCCAAATATCACAATCATGTCAAGATCACAAAGCATTGAGATAGACATTAAGTTATATCCATGGGATTCAACAAGCATCACTTTATCCATGTGTTGAAACTTTGAGATAGCAAGTCCACCTAGGCCCAATACCTTTCTTTTACCAGTGTCAGCGAATGTGATGTGGCTTTTAGTAGATGGTCGTAGAGTTGAATCCATGAGAAGACTTCGATCACCAGTCATGTGGTTAGTGCATCCACTATCCATAATCCATTCAGTAGCTTTCGGAGTCGTACCCCATAGTGCAGTTAGTATGATAGGCTTCACCAAGAGTATTGTGAAGCACAAACATTTGACATACAAGCATGCTATCAAAATTAAGATTCTTGGATGGTAGGATGGGATGCTCATCAAGAAATCCAGGGACGAAATTAATGGTAAGACCATTTTGGCACTTTATCTTGTGTCCCACAAGATGTTTTGGGTCCCCAGCATTGTCTTTAGAAGTCAATGATTTTTGGCTAGAGACCCTACCCTGCAAGAGAAGTTAATTATTCTTAACCACCCGCATCTTAAGGGGTGGCTTCGATGCAATGAGTCTAAGTGAAGCATCTAAGAACTTTGGCTTTGGACCTTAGCAAATAGTTTTGTAGGAGGTGAATAATACTTAAAAGAATATGCAGAAAAATTATTTGATTTGTGAACATAGCGGTTTGATGAAACACACTCATATTCATGAGTCCGATGATTGTTTCCCTGCAAAACATTGGCATTAGGGTGACCTTGTGAGGTCCTCTATCCGTATGAAGCCTTTGGGCCATATGAAGCCTTTGATATGGGGTTCGTCTTCTTCCCTGGTGGTGTCATGATGACATTCACAGGAAGCTTCTCAAGACGGCTTTTAGGAACCCAGATCTTCTTCATAGGTGACCCGTTCCTGTAGTTAGGTCCAATAAACCTGGCGAACACTTCATCGTTCCGATTCTTAAACAATTTATAGTTTGAGCCAAATGACTCATCAATGATAAAAGGGTTAACACAAGTGAAGCCAGATAAGGTGGATGGACCCACTAAAGGACCCTTTGCAACAACCCATGCGGTTTTGGGTTACTGCTCAGGCTTCCAGTAAGAACCATCAACGTTCATTTTCCGCTCGAAACCAACACCCTCTTTCCTAGGGTTTCAGTTCAGAATCTGTTTCTTGAGTACATCACATATTGTCTGATGCACTTTGAGGCTTTTGTACATGCTTGTTTCAAGCAATGTCTTCAACCTAGCATTCTCATCAGCAATAGTAGTGGCATCCTCAGAAGAGGGGTTAGTTACCACATTAGCAGTTGAAGATATTGCAAATTCAGAAGCAGTAGAACATTCAGCAATAGAGACAACATTGTCACGCTCAAGGCATTTTAAACAAGGT
The DNA here is from genome assembly GCF_002162155.2 of Triticum dicoccoides. Classification (NCBI taxonomy): domain Eukaryota; kingdom Viridiplantae; phylum Streptophyta; class Magnoliopsida; order Poales; family Poaceae; genus Triticum; species Triticum dicoccoides. Next base: position 56,912,396 of record NC_041386.1, on the reverse strand, counting down.
GGCACAAAATCTTCCTGAGCGGAACTAATCTGTTGAGCGAGTAGTGAATCGTTTTCTTTTTGAAGATCTTCATGAGACACTCTCAGTTTATCTAGATCTTGCTTCCTTTGAAGATAATCATAAGAAACCTTCTCATGAGTAGCTGAGAGGGTTTCATCACGACTTTCAAGTTCCTCGTACTTAATGCGAAGATTTTTTATGTCTTCGATTAAGGACTGAGTTCGATTCATTTCCTCGTCCAACAGGTCATCGCTTTTGTCTAGCAATTTTTGAATCTTTTCCATGGTTGTTTGTTGTTTAGTTGCAATTTTAGCAAGAGTCTTACAACTAGGTTTCACATTCAGAGTCATATTCACTGGAGGTCTAAAAGTAAGCATCGCGAGAGTTTACCCTAGCACCTCGTGCCATGAAGCAGTAGGTGGGAGCAGAATCACCGTCATCATTCTCTTCAGCATCGGCGTCGTGGCCATTGTCTTCAGAGTTGAAGATGGACTTGGCGACGAATGCCGAAGATAGAGCTAGGCTTGCCACGCCTGAATTGGACTCCTCCTCAGACTCCACCTCTGCCTCCTCAGAAGCAGACTCCTCCTCTGAATCCATTTCCTTCCCAATGAAAGCACGTGCCTTGCCAAACGATCTCTTCTTATAAGATGAAGACCTTGAAGAAGACTATGAGGTTTTCTTCTTCTTCTTGTCATTGGAGTCATATTCCTTGCTCTTCCTCGTTTTCTTTGCTTCCTTGTCCCATTGAGGACATTTAGATATGTATGACCTGGCTTCTCGCATTTGTGGCATGTTCTCTTCTTGTGGTCACGAGTGGAAGCCTCATCGTTCTTGGAGCTGGATCTTGAAGACTTTCTGAAGCGATTCTTTTTGGAGAACTTTTGGAACTTTCTCACAAGCATTGCTAGCTCTTTGCCAATGTCTTCAGGATCATCAGAACTATAGTCAGATTCTTCAGATAAGGATACAACATTTGCCTTCAAAGCACGAGATCGATTGTAATTAGGACCATATTTATCTCTGTTCTCAGATAGCTGGAACTCATGTGTGTTGAGCCTCTCAAGTATGTCAGATGGATCGAGATCTCTGAAGTAAGGGTGTTCTTTGATCATCAAGGCCAAAGTGTCAAATGAGCTGTCAAGTGATCACAATAGCTTTCACTATTTCATGCTTGGTGATATCTGTGGCGCCAAGTGCATGAAGCTCATTTGTGATATCAGTGAGGCGGTCGAAAGTGAGTTGGACATTCTCATTGTCATTCCTCTTGAATCAATTGAAGAGATTGCGGAGCACATCTATTATTGAGTCTCTCTAGGTTGAAACGCCTTCGTTGACCTTGGACAGCCAGTCTCTGACCAGCTTCGCAGTTCCCAGAACACTCACATGGCCATACTGCCCTTTGGCCAGATGACCACAGATGATGTTCTTGGCGGCCCAGTCCAGTTGCGCGAATATCTTGACATGAGGAGCGGTGACGCCTTCACGGACTTTGGGAACATCAGTCTTGATGACATACCATAGGTCGATGTCAATGGATTCAAGATGTATGCACATCTTATTCTTCAAGTAGGGGTAATCAGTGTCATCAAAGACGGGGCACGCAGCAGAGACTTTGATTATCCCTACAGTCGGCATAGCTAAAACTCCAGGTGGTTAAACCGAATGACACAGAACAAGGGAGTACCTTGCTCCGATACCAATTGAAAGTGCTAGTTATCGACTAGAGGGCAGGTGAATAGGCAATTTTTATGAAAGTCTTCAAGACATGTGATGACCCACATGTATAGGGGATCTATCGTAGTCCTTTCGATAAGTAAGAGTGTCAAACCCAACGAGGAGCAGAAGGAAATGATAAGCGGTTTTCAGCAAGGTATTCTCTGCAAGCACTGAAATTATAGATAACAGATAGTTTTGTGATAAGATAATTGGTAACGAGCAACAAGTAACAAAAGTAAATAAAGTGCAGCAAGGTGGCCCAATCCTTTTTGTAGCAAAGGACAAGCCTGGACAAACTCTTATATGATGTAAAGTGCTCCCGAGGACACATGGGAATATCGTCAAGCTAGTTTTCATCACGTTCATATGATTCACGTTCGGTACTTTGATAATTTGGTATGTGGGTGGACCGGTGCTGGGGTACTGCCCTTACTTGGACAAGCATCCCACTTATGATTAACCTCTATTGCAAGCATCCGCAACTACAACAAAAGTATTAAGGTAAACCTAACCATAGCATGAAACATATGAATCCAAATCAGCCCCTTGCGAAGCAACACATAAACTAGGGTTTAAGCTTCTGTCACTCTAGCAACCCATCATCTACTTATTACTTCCCAATGCCTTCCTCTAGGCCCAAATAATGGTGAAGTGTCATGTAGTCGACGTTCACATAACACCACTAGAGGAGAGACAACATACATCTCATCAAAATATCGAACGAATACCAAATTCACATGACTACTAATAGCAAGACTTCTCCCATGTCCTCAGGAACAAACGTAACTACTCACAAAGCATATTCATGTTCATAATCAGAGGAGTATTAATATGCATATAGGATCTGAACATATGATCTTCCACCAAATAAACCAACTAGCATCAACTACAAGGAGTAATTAATGCTACTAGCAACCCACAGGTACCAATCCCGGACTTAGAGACAAGAATTGGATACAAGAGATGAACTAGGGTTTGACAGGAGATGGTGTTGGTGAAGATGTTGATGGAGATTGACCCCCTCCCGATGAGAGGATTGTTGGTGATGACGATGGCGATGATTTCCCCCTCCCAGAGGGAAGTTTCCCCGGCAGACCAGCTCCGTCGAAGCCCTAGATTGGTTCCGCCAAGGTTCCGCCTAGTGGCGGCGGAGTCTCGTCCCGAAAGCTGGCTTATGATTTTTTTTCTCATCGAAAGACGCCATATAGCAAGATGGGCATTGGAGGGCCACCATGGGGCCCACGAGGTAGGGGCGCGCCCAGGGGGTAGGGCGCGCCCCCCACCCTCGTGGGCAGGGTGTGGCCCCCCTCTGGAACTTCTTGCGCTCATTATTTTTTTTATTCTGAAAATGACTTCCATGAAGTTTCAAGACTTTTGGAGCTATGTAGAATAGGTCTCTAATATTTGCTCCTTTTCCAGCCCAGAATCCCAGCTTCCGGCATTCTCCCTCTTTATGTAAACCTTGTAAAATAAGAGAGAATAGGTGATGTCTACTACACAACCTTCTTCTTGTAGACGTTGTTGGGCCTCCAAGTGCAGAGGTTTGTAGGACAGTAGCAAATTTCCCTCAAGTGGATGACCTAAGGTTTATCAATCCGTAGGAGGCGTAGGATGAAGATGGTCTCTCTCAAGCAAACCTGCAACCAAATAACAAAGAGTCTCTTGTGTCCCCAACACACCCAATACAATGGTAAATTGTATAGGTGCACTAGTTCGGCGAAGAGATGGTGATACAAGTGGTATATGGATAGTAGATAAAGGTATTTGTAATCTGAAATTATAAAAACAGCAAGGTAACAAGTGATAAAAGTGAGCGTAAATGGTATTGCAATGCTAGCAAACAAGGCCTAGGGTTCATACTTTCACTAGTGCAAGTCCTCTCAACAATACTAACATAATTGGATCATAAAACTATCCCTCAACATGCAACAAAGAGTCACTCCAAAGTCGCTAATAGCGGAGAACGAACGAAGAGATTATGCTAGGGTACGAAACCACCTCAAAGTTATTCTTTCTAATCAATCCGTTGGGCTATTCCTATAAGTGTCACAAACAGCCCTAGAGTTCGTACTAGACTAACACCTTAAGACACAAATCAATCAAAACCCTGACGTCACCTAGATACTCCAATGTCACCTCAAGTATCCATGGGTATGATTATACGATATGCATCACACAATCTCAGATTCATCTATTCAACCAACACAAAGGACCTCAAAGAGTGCCCCAAAGTTCTACCGGAGAATCATGACAAAAACGTGTACCAACCCCTATGCATAGGTTCCCAATGTCACGAAACTAGCAAGTTAGTCACCAAAACATACATCAAGTGGCAAGTGGTATCCCATTGTCACCATAGATATCCATGGCAAGACATACATCAAGTGTTCTGAAGTCTTTAAAGACTCATTCCGATAAGATTACTTCAAAGGGGAAACTCGATTCATTACAAGAGAGAAGAGGGGGGAAGAAACATCATAGGATCCAAATATAATAGCAAAGCTCGCGATACATCAAGATCATATCATCTCAAGAACACAAGAGAGAGAGAGAGAGAGATCAAACACATAGCTACTGGTACATACCCTCAGCCCTGAGGGAGAACTACTCCCTCCTCGTCATGGAGAGCACCGAGATGATGAAGATGGCCACCGAAGAGGGATTGCCCCCTCCGGCAGGGTGCCGGAACGGGTCTAGATTGGCTTTTGGTGGCTACGGAGGCTTCTGGCGGTGGAACTCCCGATCTATGTTGCGTTCTGGAAGTTTTAGGGTATATGGAGTTATATAGGCAGAAGATGCACGTCAAGGGAGCCACGGGGGCCCCACGAGGCTGGGGGCGCACCCTAGGGGGGCCCACCCTTGTGGGCAGCTCCCGTATCTTCTGACGTGGGGTCCAAGTCCATCAGGTGTGTTTCCTTCCAAAAATAACTTCTCCAGTTGATTTCGTTCTGTTTCGACTCCGTCTGATATTCCTTTTCTTCAAAACACTGAAATAGGCATAAAACAGCAAATCTGGGTTGGGCCTCCGGTTAATAGGTTAGTCCCAAAAATAATATAAAAGTGGATAATAAAGGCCAATATTGCCCAAAACAGTAGATAATATAGCATGGAGCAATCAAAAATTATAGATACATTGGAGACGTATCAAGCATCCCCAAGCTTAATTCCTGCTCGTCCTCGAGTAGGTAAATGATAAAAAGATAATTTTTGATGTGGAATGCTAGTTGGCATAATTTCAATGTAATTCTTCTTACTTGTGATATGAATATTCAGATCCATAAGATTCAAGACAAAAGTTTACTATTGACATAAAAACAATAATACTTCAAGCATGTCTTCTTAAAATAACATGGCCAAAGAGAGCTATCCCTACCAAATCATAGTCTGGATATTCTCCATCTTCACCACACAAAATATTTAAATCATGCACAACCCCGATGACAAGCCAAGCAATTGTTTCATACTTTCAATGTTCTCAAACTTTTTCAATCTTCACGCAATACCTGAGCGTGAGCCATGGACATAGCACTATAGGTGGAATAGAATGGTGGTTGTGGAGAAGACAAAAAGGGAGAAGATAGTCTCACATCGACTAGGCGTATCAACGGGCTATGGAGATGCCCATCAATAGATATCAATGTGAGTGAGTAGGGATTGCCATGCAACGGATGCACTAGAACTATAAATGTATGAAAGCTCAACAAAAGAAACTAGTGGGTGTGCATCCAACTCGCTTGCTCACGAAGACCTAGGACATTTTGAGGAAGCCCATCATTGGAATATACAAGCCAAGTTCTATAATGAAAGATTCCCACTAGTATATGAAAGTGACAACATAGGAGACTCTCTATCATGAAGATCATGGTGCTACTTTAAAGCACAAGTGTGGTAAAAGGATAGTAGCATTGTCCCTTTCTTTGGCCTTTCTTTTTTTGGCCTTTTTTTGGGACAATGCTCTATTGAATGATGATCATCACACTTCTATTTATTTACAACTCGATGATACAACTCGATACTAGAACAAAGATGACTCTATATGAATGCCTCCGGCGGTGTACCGGGATGTGCAATGATGCATGAGTGACATGTATGAAAGAATTATGAATGGTGGCTTTGCCACAAATACAATGTCAACTACATGATCATGCAAAGCAATATGACAATGATGAATGTGTCATAATAACCAGAACGGTGGAAAGTTGCATGGCAATATATCTCGGAATGGCTATGGAAATGCCATAATAGGTAGGTATGGTGGATGTTTTGAGGAAGGTATATGGTGGGTTTATGGTACCGGCGAAAGTTGCACGGTACTAGAGAGGCTAGCAATGATGGAAGGGTGAGAGTGCGTATAATCCATGGACTCAACATTAGTCATAAAGAACTCACATACTTATTGCAAAAATCTATTAGTTATCAAAACAAAGTACTACGTGCATGCTCCTAGGGGGTAGATTGGTAGGAAAATACCATCGCTCGTCCCCGACCGCCACTCATAAGGAAGGCAATCAATAAATAAATCATGCTCCGACTTCGTCACATAACGGTTCACCATACGTGCATGCTGCGGGAATCACAAACTTCAACACAAGTATTTCTCAAATTCACAACTACTCAACTAGCATGACTCTAATATCACCATCTCCATATCTCAAAACAATTATCAAGTATCAAACTTCTCATAGTATTCAACACACTCATAAGAGAATTTTATTATTCTTGAATACCTAGCATATTAGGATTTTAAGAAAATTACCATGCTATGTAAGACTCTCAAAATAATATAAGTGAAGCATGAGAGTTCATCTATTTCTTCAAAATAAAACTACCACCATGCTCTAAAAGATATAAGTGAAGCACTAGAGCAAACGACAAACTACTCCGAAAGATTTAAGTGAAGATCAATGAGTAGTTGAATAATTATGCAACTATGTGAAGACTCTCTAACATTTAATAATTTCAGATCTTGGTACTCTATTCAAACATCAAGCAAAGCAAAATAAAATGACATCTAAGAATAGCAAACATCATGTGAAGAAGCAAAAACTTAGGATCAACCGATACTAACCGATAGTTGTTGAAGAAGAAAGGTGGGATGCCAACCGGGGCATCCCCAAGCTTAGATGCTTGAGACTTCTTGAAATATTATCTTGGGGTTCCTTGGGCATCCCAAAGATTGAGTTTTTGTATCTCCTTAATTCCTCTCATATTACGGTCTCCCTAAATCTCAAAAGCTTCATCCACACAAAACTCAACAAGGACTCATGAGATAAGTTAGTATAAACCATTGCAAAAACCTTATCATACTCTACTGTAGCAAATCACTAAAATTATTATTCAACATTGCATACTAAATGCCTCTGCATATTTAATAGTCCTATCCTCAAATAGAATCATTAAAGAAGCAAACATATGCAGACAATGCAAACATAACAGCAATCTGCCCAAACAGGATAGTCTGTAAAGAATGCTGCAACATCCATACTTTCCTAGCTCCAAAAATTATGAAATAAAATTCCCACTGTAGTAAATTTATCATATATTAATATTCAAAAGGTTTCAACATTTTATCACATTCTGAATTTTCTAGGGAATTATTGCAACAGCGGTAAACTTTCTGTTTTCAAACAGCAACATGTATACTTGTAGCATAGGCATAGTAAAGGATATCAATGCCACTTTTATTGAAATAAAATATGCAAAACATTGTTATAAATAACAGAAAGAAAATTCTAAAAAAATAAATTGACGCTCCAAGCAAAACACATATCATGTGGCGAATAAAAATATAGCTCCAAGTAAAGTTACCGATGAATGAAGACAAAACAGGGGATGCCTTCCGGGGCATCCCCAAGCTTAGGCTCTTGGATATCCTTGAATATTACCTTGGGGTGACTTGGGCATCCCCAAGCTTAGGCTCTTTCCACTCCTTATTCCATAGTCCATCAAATCCTTACCCAAAACTTGAAAACTTCACAACACAAAACTTAACAGAAAACTCGTAAGCTCCGTTAGTATAAGAAAATAAATCACCACTTCAAGGTACTGTAATGAACTCATTCTTTATTTATATTGGTGTTAAACCTACTGTATTCGAACTTCTCTATGGTTTATAAACTATTTTACTAGCCATAGATTCATCAAAATAAGCAAACAACACACGAAAAACAGAATCTGTCAAAAACAGGACAGTCTGTAGTAATCTGGATCAAACGTATAATTCTGGAACTCATAAAATTCTCAAATAAATTGCTGGACCTGAGGAATTTATCTATTAATCATATGCAAAAAGAATTAACTAAATATCACTCTCCAAATAAAAATGGCATCAGTTCTCGTGAGCGCTAAAGTTTCTGTTTTTGACAGCATGATCAACAAGACTTTCCCCAAGTCTTCCCAAAGGTTCTACTTGGCACAAACACTAATTAAACACATAAAACCACATATAAACAGAGGCTACATGGATTATTTATTACTAAACAGGAATAAAAATAAAGTTGGGTTGCCTCCCAACAAGCGCTATCGTTTAATGCCCCTAGCTAGGCATGATGATTTCAATGATGCTCACATAAAAGCTAAGAATTGAAACATAAAGAGAGCATCATGAAGAATATGACTAGCACATTTAAGTCTAACATGATTCCTATGCATAGGGATTTTGTGAGCAAACAACTTGTGGGAACAAGGATCAACTTTCATAGGAAGGTAAAGCAAGCAAAACTTCAAAATTTTAAGCACATAGAGAGGAAACTTGATATTATTGCAATTCCTACAAGCATATGTTCCTCCCTCATAATAATTTTCAGTAGCGTCACGAATGAATTCAACAATATAACCAGCACCTAAAGCATTCTTTTCATGATCTACAAGCATAGAAATTTTATTACTCTCCACATAAGCAAAATTCTTCTCATGAATAGTAGTGGGAGCAAACTCAACAAAATAACTATCATGTGATTGAAAATTCAAATCAAGATGACAAGTTTCATTGTTATTATTATTCTTTAAAGCATATGTGTCATCACAATAATCATCATAGATAGGAGGCATGCTTTCATCATAATAAATTTTCTCATCAAAACTTGGGGAACAAAAAATATCATCTTCAGCAAACATAGCTTCCCCAAGCTTGTGGCTTTGCATATCATTAGCATCATGGATATTCAAGGAATTCATACTAACAACATTGCAATCGTGCTCATCATTCAAATATTTAGTGCCAAACATTTTATAGATTTCTTCTTCTAGCACTTGAGCACAATTTTCCTTTCGATCATACTTATGAAAGATATTAAAAAGGTGAAGCGTATGAGACAAATTCAATTCCATTTTTTATAGTTTTCTTTTATAAACTAAACTAGTGATAAAACAAGAAACTAAAAGACTCGATTGCAACATCTAAAGATATACCTTCAAGCAGTCACCTCCCCGGCGATGGCGCCAGAAAAGAGCTTGATGTCTACTACACAACCTTCTTCTTGTAGACGTTGTTGGGCCTCCAAGTGCAGAGGTTCGTAGGACAGTAGCAAATTTCCCTCAAGTGGATGACCTAAGGTTTATCAATCCGTAGGAGGCATAGGATGAAGATGGTCTCTCTCAAGCAACCCTGCAACCAAATAACAAAGAGTCTCTTGTGTCCCCAACACACCCAATACAATGGTAAATTGTATAGGTGCACTAGTTCGGCGAAGAGATGGTGATACAAGTGGTATATGGATAGTAGATAAAGGTATTTGTAATCTGAAATTATAAAAACAGCAAGGTAACAAGTGATAAAAGTGAACGTAAACGGTATTGCAATGCTAGGAGACAAGGCCTAGGGTTCATACTTTCACTAGTGCAAGTCCTCTCAACAATACTAACATAATTGGATCATAAAACTATCCCTCAACATGCAACAAAGAGTCACTCCAAAGTCGCTAATAGCGGAGAACGAACGAAAAGATTATGGTAGGGTACGAAACCACCTCAAAGTTATTCTTTCCAATCAATCCGTTGGGCTATTCCTATAAGTGTCACAAACAGCCATAGAGTTTGTACTAGAATAACACCTTAAGACACAAATCAATCAAAACCCTAATGTCACCTAGATACTCCAATGTCACCTCAAGTATCCGTGGGTATGATTATACGATATGCATCACACAATCTCAGATTCATCTATTCAACCAACACAAAGGACCTCAAAGAGTGCCCCAAAGTTCTACCGGAGAATCACAACAAAAACGTGTACCAACCCCTATGCATAGGTTCCCAATGTCACGAAACCCGCAAGTTGGTCACCAAAACATACATCAAGTGGCAAGTGGTATCCCATTGTCACCACAGATATCCACGGCAAGACATACATCAAGTGTTCCCAAGTCTTTAAAGACTCAATCTGATAAGATTACTTCAAAGGGGAAACTCGATTCATTACAAGAGAGAAGAGGGGGAAGAAACATCATAGGATCCAAATATAATAGCAAAGCTCGCGATACACAAAGATCGTATCATCTCAAGAACACGAGAGAGAGAGAGAGAGAGAGAGAGAGAGAGATCAAACACATAGCTACTGGTACATACCCTCAGCCCCGAGGGAGAACTACTCCCTCCTCGTCATGGAGAGCGCCGAGATGATGAATATGGCCACCAGAGAGGGATTGCCCCCTCCGGCAGGGTGCCGGAACGGGTCTAGATTGGCTTTTGGTGGCTACAGAGGCTTCTGGCGGCGGAACTCCCGATCTATGTTGCGTTCTGGAAGTTTTAGGGTATATGGAGTTATATAGGCAGAAGAAGCACGTCAGGGGAGCCACGGGGTCCCCACAAGGCAGGGGGCGCGCCCCCCACCCTCGTGGGCAGCTCCCGTATCTTCTGACGTGGGGTCCAAGTCCATCAGGTGTGTTTCCTTCCAAAAATAACTTCTCCAGTTGATTTCGTTCCGTTTCGACTCCGTCTGATATTCCTTTTCTTCAAAACACTGAAATAGGCATAAAACATCAAATCTGGGCTGGGCTTCCGGTTAATAGGTTAGTCCCAAAAATAATATAAAGTGGATAACAAAGCCCAATATTGCCCAAAACAGTAGATAATATAGCATGGAGCAATCAAAAATTATAGATACGTTGGAGACGTATCAATAGGCATAAGTATTGTGACATAATGTGTAATAACAGCCCATAATGCAATAAATATTGATATGAAAGCATGATGCAAAATGGACGTATCAACTCCCCCAAGCTTAGACCTCGCTTGTTCTCAAGTGAAAGCTAAAATCGAAAAATATGTCCACATGTTTAGAGATAGAGGTGTCGATAAAAATAAAATACGGACATGAGGGCATCATGATCATTCTTAGAATAGCAACTTATATAATTCTTGTCATATGATCTCTTATGCTAGAGTAACAATTAAATCACAATTTCAAGTATGAATCATAAACTTCATTGAAAACTAACAAACTATAATCTCAGTCATTGGAGCATTTGCAATTTATCATAATATAAGAAAGAGTCAATATAAGAGCTTTTCAGCAAGTCCACATACTCAACTATCATATAGTCTTTCACAACTGCTAACACTCACGCAATATTTATGGGTATGGAGTTTTAATCGGACACAGAGAAAGATAGGGGCTTATATTTTTGCCTCCCAACATTTCACCTCAAGGGTAATGTCAACAATAATAGTTCATGAAAACTCACATCCAATTTGCCATATATACCAGGATCTTTCCAACATGTTGTGCTTGCCAAAAGATAAAATTTAAAAAGGAAAGGTGAAGATCACCATGACTCTTATGCAAGGTAGGAGATAAAAGTAAAAGATAGGCCCTTCGCAGAGGGAAGCAGAGGTTGCCATGCGCTTTTATGGTTGGATTCACAAAATCTTAATGCGAAAGAACGTCATTTTATATTGCCACTTGTGATATGGACCTTTATTATGCAGTCCGTCGCTTTTATTTCTTCCATATCACACGATCGTATAAAGCTTATTTTCTCCCACACTAATAAGTCATACATATTTAGAGAGCAATTTTTATTGCTTGCACCGATGACGACTTACTTGGAGGATCTTACCCAATCCATAGGTAGGTATGGTGGACTCTCATGGCAAAACTGGTTTAAGAGTGTTTGGAAGCACAAGTAGTATCTCTACTTGGTGCAAAGAATTTGGCTAGCATGAGAGGGAAAGGAAAGCTCAGCATGTTGGATGATCCGTGACAATATAATTTATCTCAGATGTAAGAAAACATAACCCATTATGTGGTCTTCCTTGTCCAACATCAACTCTTAGCATGTCATACTTTAATGAGTGCTCACAATCATAAAAGATGTCCAAGATAGTATATTTATATGTGAACCTCTCTTTCTTTATTACTTCCTATTAATTGCAACGATGACCAAAACTATGTTTGTCAACTGTCAACAACTTTTATTCATCATACTTTTTATATGTGAGCTCATTACTCTCCATAAGATCTATATGATCTCTTTTATTTCTTTTTATTCTTTCTCTTTTCTTTTATTCACTCAAGATCATGGCAAAATAATCAAGCCCTTGACTCAACACTAATGTTTATTATATATAGCTCACGGACTCGAATACATAGAAGGATCATAAAGCAAAACTCACAACTAGATCATACTAAAACTTTATTATACTAGATCAAGATATTATCAAAAGGATCGAACTAAGAAAAACGGTAAAGATAGAAGTGATTGTGATACGATACCGGGGCACTCCCCCAAGCTTGGCAGTTGCCAAGGAGAGTGCCCATACCAGATACTCAATTCTTCTTTGTTGGTGGAGAGGGTGGAGTTGTTGATGATGTAGGCTTGTCGTCCCTCTTCCAAGGCATAGGCTCACCATCATAGAAGGATGATCGAGTCTCTTGAAACCTCAAATCTGCAGCCAAACTCATCCTCTTGAATCTATATTCATACTCACAGTTTTGATTTTGCAGGTCATAGATCTGGGCTTGGAGGTGCTCGATTTTCTCATGAAGCTTGAAGATGGCCTCCCAAATGTCCTTGACGTCCAGCTTGTGGTTGTTGGTGAACTCCGTGATCATAATGTGATTGGAATCGAGTCCATGCTCCACCATCTCCTGACACTTGAAAACTTGTTGCTCCAATGCCTCGAGCCTTGCCTCCGTGCTTCCGGTCCTCCTTGGTCCCTCATCATCGCGGATGTGCAGCACCCCCTCATGCATCTCATTGGTTTGAGGGTGTTGGAGCACTTCCGTGAGGTAGGGGTTGCTGACCTTCTCCAAAAACTTGTCCTTGGGAGCACTTGAAGACGACATGACGACCTAGATCTGTCAGAAAAACAGCTCAAAACAAAGATGAGAGATATTTGCGTGATACGGGAGTCAAAACCTCCGGGAGATTATATAATTAATTTTTACTGACCAAAATACGTAACGTGCAAGAAAACGGAGTCCGGAGGGCACACAAGGTGCCCACGAGGTAGGGGGCTCCCTCCACCCTCGTGGAGCCCTCGTGTCCTTCCTGGACTGCTTCTTATTTTTCTATTTTTCTAAATATTCCAAAATGGAAGAAATTTGTTGTTAGACCTGTTTTGGAGTCGGTTTACTTACTGTACCACATACCTATTCCTTTTCGGAGTCTGAAACATTCCGGAAAGTGTCCCTTATGTATTCCTCCGGGGTTACGGTTTCAATAACATTGGTTTTAACATTTATAGGATTACCTGAGATATAATGTTTAATTCTTTAACCGTTCACCACCTTCGGATTTGTGCCTTCGAAGTTGTTGATTTTTATGGCACCGGAACGATAGACCTCCTCGATAACGTAAGGGCCTTCCCATTTAGAGAGAAGTTTTCCTGCAAAAAAATCTTAAACGAGAGTTGTATAGAAATACATAATCACCTACATTAAACTCACGCTTTTGTATTCTTTTGTCATGCCATCTTTTGACTTTTTCTTTAAACAATTTGGCATTCTCATAGGCTTAGGTTCTCCATTCATCAAGTGAGCTAATGTCAAATAACCTCTTATCACCGGCAAGTTTGAAATCATAATTGAGCTCTTTAATATCCCAATAAGCCTTATGTTCTAGTTCGAGAGGTAAGTGACATGCTTTTCCATGAACCATTTTATACGGAGACATACCCATAGGATTTTTATATGCAGTTCTATAGGCCCATAATGCATCATCAAGTTTCTTGGACCAATTCTTTCTAGATCTGTTAACAGCCTTTTGCAAAATTAATTTGAGTTCTCTATTGCTCAATTCTACTTGACCACTAGACTGTGGGTGATAAGGAGATGCAAATCTATGATTAACGTCATATTTAGCAAGCATTTTATGGAAAGCACCATGAATAAAATGTGAACCACCATCAGTCATTAAATATCTAGGGACTCCAAACCTTGGAAAAATAACTTCTTTAAGCATCTTAATAGAGGTGTTATGATCAGCACTACTAGTTGGAATAGCTTCTACCCACTTAGTAACGTAATCAACAGCAACTAAAATATGTGTATATCCATTAGAGGCAGGAAAAGGTCCCATATAATCAAAACCCCAAACATCAAATGGTTCAATAACAAGTGAATAATTCATAGGCATTTCTTGACGTCTACTAATATTACCAATTATTTGACATTCATCACAAGATACAACAAACTTACGGGCATCCTTGAAGAGAGTAGGCCAATAAAAACCGGATTGCAATACCTTGTGTGCAGTTCTATCTCCAACATGGTGTCCTCCATAAGCTTCGGAGTGACACTTGCGTAGGATCTGTTCCTGTTCATGCTCAGGTACACAACATCTAATAACACCATCTACTCCTTTATAAAGATGTTGGTCATCCCAGAAGTAATGTCGTAAATCATAGAAAATCTTTTTCTTTTGCTGGTATGTAAAGCTAGGTGGTATAAATTTAGCAACAATATAATTAGCATAATCAACATACCATGGAGAAGTGTGAGAAGCATTTATGACATTTAATTGTTCATCATGAAAGCTATCATCAATAGGTTGTGGGTCATCAAGAACATTTTCCAACCTAGACAAGTTATCTGCAACGGGGTTCTTAGCTCCCTTTCTATCAATAATATGCAAATCAAATTCTTGTAGCAAGAGAACCCATCTAATAAGTCTAGGTTTAGCATCTTTCTTTTCCATAAGGTATTTAATAGCAGCATGATCCGTGTGAATAGTTACTTTAGAATCAACAATATAAGGTCTAAACTTATCACAAGAAAATACAACTGCTAAAAATTCCTTTTCAGTAGTAGCATAATTTCTCTGGGTGTTGTCTAGAGTTTTACTAGCATATTGAATAACATTTAATTTCTTATCAACTATTTTCCCTATAACGGCACCTACAGCATAATCACTAGCATCACACATAATTCCGAAGGGTAAATTCCAATCAGGTGGCTGAACAATAGGTGCAGAGATCAATGCTTTCTTAAGTATTTAAAATGCTTCTATGCAATCATCATAAAAACAAATGGTATATCTTTTTGTAATAAATTAGTCAGAGGTCGAGAAATTTTTGAGAAGTCCTTAATGAACCTCCTATAAAAACTGGCGTGACCAAGGAAACTTCTTATAACTTTGATGTCCTTGGGGCATGGCATCTCTTCAATAGCATCAACCTTAGCTTTATCAACTTCAATACCTCTTTCAGAAACTTTATGCCCCAAGACAATACCTTCATTAACCATAAAGTGGCACTTCTCCCAATTCAAGACAAGGTTAGTTTCTTCACATCTCTGCAAAACTCGATCAAGGTTGCTTAAGCAATCATTAAAAGAGGATCCATAGACGGAGAAATCGTCCATGAAAACCTCACAAATCTTTTCACGAAAGTCAGAGAATATAGCCATCATGCATCTTTGGAAGGTAGCAGGTGCATTACATAAACCAAAAGGCATACGTCTATAAGCAAAAGTACCGAACGGGCAAGTAAAAGTGGTCTTAGATTGATCATCAGCTGACACAGGTATTTGAGAGAAACCAGAATAACCATCTAGAAAGCAAAAATGTGTATGTTTGGATAATCTTTCTAGCATTTGATCAATAAAAGGTAAGGGGTAATGATCTTTTTTAGTAGGCTTATTTAATTTGCGGAAATCAATTACCATCCTACAACCTGTAATAATTCTTTGCGGAATCAATTCATCTTTATCATTAGGAACGACAGTAATACCTCCCTTTTTAGGGACACAATGGACAGGACTCACGCACTGACTATCAGCAACGGGATAAATTATACCTGCCTCAAGGAGCTTTAGTATTTCCTTTCTTACCACTTCTTTCATCTTAGGATTCAACCGTCGTTGGTGATCACAAACTGGTTGCGGTTGCGGTTGTCTTCTTTCGTGCTTGCTTACGAGGTGGAGGAGAAGGACTACGACGCGCCAGAGCAGCCGGGGCGGCTGCGGGTCTCTTCCACCCTTGCTGGCGAGGCAGAGAAGGAGGAGGCTGGTGGCTGCTCGGGCGCGCCTGCGCAGGCGGAGAAGAAGGCGGAGTGCCGCCACGCGCCGGAGAAGGAGGCTGGTGCCTGCTCGGGCGCACCGGCGCAAGCGGAGAAGGAGGCAGAGTGCCGCCACACGCCGGAGAAGGAGGCTGAGTGCCCTGATCACTCGCCGGAGGAGGAGGCGGTGGAGGAGGCGGAGTGCCCTAACTCGTCGGAGGAGGAGGAGGAGGCGTCCAGTTCGGAAGGTTGCTGAGCTCCTTCCGCCATAGGCATGGAGTCTTTAGAGAAGAACCCAACCGACTCTCCCCGTCACCCGTAGGGTGGTCAAGATGGAGGTCCTCAAATCCTTCTATGATTTCATCGACCATCACCCTAGCATATCCTTCTGGAATCAGCCGGCAGTGAAAAGTTGCGCCAGGTTCAGGACGTGCAACAGAGCCAACAGCCGCCTTGACTTTCATATTCATCCATTGCGTCATAAGGTGGCAATTGTGAGACTCCATGGTTAAGTCCACGGGGTAGCTAGCAGGAGCCGTGAAGATAGGCTCCTGAAGCAGCTCCGTGGAAGCCACGCTGCTTCTCCGCTGAGATGGCGGGGTAGCTTCGGGTGTAGCAGCTTCGGAAGGTCGCGCGCTGCGGGCCTTGTCTCGTTCCTCTAGCGCTTGTACCTTTGCGTGCAGCGCCTGTAGTTGGGTCAGCTCCTTTTTATTCTTCCTCTCCCGGTGTTTGTAACCGCCTACGTCGGGAAATCCAGCCTTCCACGAAAGGGAGCCTGGCGTGCCTCTTGTCCGTCCGGGGTGCTCAGGATTCCCGAGGGCCTCTGTGAGCTCATCGTTCTCTCTGTCCGGAACGAACGTCCCTTGCTGCGCCTTTTCGATATACTCCTGAAGCTTCACGATGGGTGTGTTCAGCTTCTCGTTGGTCCAAACGCACTTCCCTGTTATAGGGTCCAATTTTCCCCCAACCCCGAAGAACCAAGTCCTGCAATGGTCTGGCCAGCATCGTGTCTCTGGTTCGATCCCTTTAGCAATGAGGTCATTCTCTGCCTTGTCCCACAACGGTTGGGCTTTCAGGTAGCCACCTGACCCCGTGTGATGGTGTAACTCCCTCGATGCTGCTATATCTCCCACATGTCGAAGCACGACTTAGAGGCATAACCACATTGAAAGCAATGTCGCAAGTGAGGTAATCTTCGCAAACAACCCATGTAATACAATAAGGGAAAAGATACATAGTTGGCTTACAATCGCCACTTCACACAAATACATGAATAAAGCATTACATCATCCAGATACAATCAAGGTCCGACTACAGAACCAAAATAAAAGAAGACTACCCCAAATGCTACACAGATCCCCGATCGACCCCAACTGGGCTCCACTACTAATCAACTAGATGAAACAACACAAAGGACAAGATCTTCATCGAGCTCCTCCTTGAGCTTGGTTGCGTCATCTGCACGGTTCAACGGCACCTGCAAGCTGGTTTTGGAAGTATCTGTGAGTCATGGGGACACAGCAATCTCACACCCTCGCAATCAAGACTATTTAAGCTTATAGGAAGGGTAAAAGGTATGAGGTGGAGCTGCAGCAAGCGACTAGCATATTTGGTGGCCAACATATACGCAAATGAGAGCGAGAAGAGAAGGCAAAAGCACGATCGAACAACTATGATCAAGAAGTGATCCTAGAACAACCGACGTCAAACATAACTCCAACACCGTGTTCACTTCCCGGACTCCGCCGAGAAGAGACCATCACGGTTACACACGCGGTTGATGTATTTTAATTAAGTTAAGTTCAGGTTTTCTACAACCGGACATTAACAAATCCCATCTGCCCATAACCGCGAGCACGGCTTTCGAAAGTTCAAATCCCTGCAGGGGTGTCCCAACTTAGCCCAAGCTCTCACGGTCAACGAAGGATATTCCTTCTAGCAGGAAGACCCGATCAGACTCGGAATCCCGGTTACAAGACATCCTCGACAATGGTAAAACAAGTCCAGCAAGACCGCCCAATGCGCCGACATCCTGATGGGAGCTGCACATATCTCGTTCTCAGGGCAACACCGGATGAACACTACGTACAACTAAAACCAGCCCTCAAGTTTCCTCGAGGTGGCGCCGCAAGTGGCTCTGTTTCGGACCAACACATAGACAAGCACTGGCCCGGGGGGGTTAAAATAAAGATGACCCTTGGGCTGGCCTAACCCAAGGGAAAAAGGCTAGGTGGCGAATGGTAAAACCAAGGTTGGGGCTTGCTGGAGGAGTTTTATTCAAAGCAAACAGTCAAGGGGTTCCCATTATAACCCAACCGTGTAAGGAACGCAAAATCTGGGAACATAACACCGATACGACGGAAACTAGGGTGGCAAGAGTGGAACAAAACACCAGGCATAAGGCCGAGCCTTCCACCCTTTACCAAGTATATAGATGCATTAATTAGATAAGAGATATTGTGATATCCCAACAAGTAAACATGTTCCAACAAGGAACAAAATCTCCATGTTCCAACAGGGAACAAACTTCAATCTTCACCTGTAACTAACAACGCTGTAAGAGGGGTTGAGCAAGGCGGTAACATAGCCAAACAATGGTTTGCTAGGACAAGGTGGGTTAGAGGCTTGGGTTAACAATATGGGAGGCATGATAAGCAAGTGGTAGGTATCGCAGCATAGGCATAGCAAAAGAGCGAGCAACTAGCAAGCAAAGATAGAAGTGATTTCGAGGGTATGGTCATCTTGCCTGAAATCCCGCAAGGAAGAAGAACGAGTCCATGAAGAAGATAAACGGATGTAGTCAAACGGGTCCTCACAAACGCGACGTTATCGGAACCAACCCAAAGAAGCAAACACCGGAAAGAAGCACACAACATAGTAAACAACCATCACATAACATGGCATGATGCACAACCAAGTATGATGCATGTCTGGTTTAAAGAAGCATGGCATGGGAAAAGAGCACAAGCAATCCTACAAATTAAGTGGAGCTCAATATGCAACGGTGCATATTGACAAAACACCACGTCAAGTTATTTAGTTCGATCTCGTTTATGTACCCAACAATATTAAATGTTGATTAACATGGCAAGGGGTGAAGCAAATGAAAACTACCTATCTAGGCAAGTTTAAATGAGGCCGGAACAACAAACAACGAGTCCGGAAAAATCCTCATATCATATATTAGGTTTGGTACTGTTCTGCCCTAAACCATATTTTATAGTTGTTAAACATGCAAAGTGGTACCACCATGTTAAACTAGGCATTTTCCACTCCATTTACATATAAAGTTTATTAAATTTGGAACTACGGTTATTTAGTTATGAAATAAACCATTTTAACATGGCATAGGAGCAAATTTAACCAAACATCAGTTTAAACATTTTGAACATGGGTGAAAGTTGCATATTATTAAACTAGATGAAAATCTAAGAAAGTTTCATATTAAGTTTGTTTTAATCTGATGCACGGTTGGAGAGTTATAAAATGCATGATGTCTAGGGGGTTCTCTGCAAAACTGGGTTCTCTCGAATAAAAGATAAATTAACAAACCCTGGAAAAAAACGTCAACGGGCTGAAACTGGGCAGACTGGGCTGCTCACATTGGGCTTGAGGAGGCGCTGGGCATCTGGGCTGCGAGCGAAGTAGAGGAAGGCCTCGCGCGGCGAGTGGCACACCTCCAGGATAGCGCTGGACTGGTCAACGCAAGCGCTCGGGCAGAGCAGCACGATGCAGAAAAGTCTTCACTTGCCTCCCTCGCTCGAACAAAAGGAGGCGGCGTCAGGGACTCGCGGCAGGGTCAGCAGGAGCGGGGCGGCGCAGTGCGGACGCCGAGGCGGCAAAGAGCGGCGGAGGCGGCGGCTCCGGCGACAGGTAAAACAAGGGACGTCCTGCAACGGCGGCAGGGACTTGGCGAGACGTCCTCGACGGGGACCTATCGGAAAACTGGCCGGAACGGGACGGAGTTGGTCGCCGGCGACGGATCCAAGCTGGATCCAGGCGGGCGCGGCGGCAGCAGAGACAAGCGGGTCCAGGGCGGGTCGGCGAGGAGGTGCTGCAAGGAGGTCTCGGGCTCCATGGCAGTTCAGGAGGAGACGGCTTCGTCGCGGCTCGTCGGATGGAGCTCAAAGCAGAGGAGACAGGGACTTGGCGCAGGGCGGAGATGTACGTGGAGCTTGGTTCCCATGGCGATGGTTGTGGAACGATTGACAGAAGATTAGAGAAAAGAGAGAGAGCTGCGGGGAGGAGGAAGGAGAGATGGGTGGTGCGGGGCTGGCCTGGTTCCTTGCTGCTGGTCGGCGCGACGAGAGATGGCGCGGAAGTGGCTCGGGGCGGCGTCGCGGCTGGTTTGTTGCTCACCGGAGCTCTCCGGCGGTTGCGTGCTCGGGGACAGGAGGACACAGGAGGCAGGGAAGCTGCAGATGGATCGATCTGGCTGGAATTCTGGATCGGGCATCTGGCTATGGTAGGTGGGGAATGGATCCCGAGGGGAAACTGGCTGGCGGTGGCTCGATGGGACAAGGCTCCTAAGTTTTAGAGTTGCTGCCTAGGGGTTGGTCTATATATATAACACTAGATTTTTGGTTAGGGGCTATTAGGACCCTCCGACCGCAATCGGATGATCACGAATAAAATAGCTAGGGAGTCCAAATACGAAAACGGTGATGTTTTGTAGATGTTTGAGGATGATCCGGAACCAACGGTGATGACTGCCCGGGTCGAGTCCGGGGAAGTTTCGGACTCGCACGAGAGATCTATGCACAGCGCAAAGAGGGGTAGGCTGGGCCTAGGTGGACTGTGGAGAGCGGGTTGGTCTGAGAGAATATGGGAGAGATGCAGCCCGGCAGGGTTTTCTAAGACCGAAAACGTCCGATGTGTGACCGGCTATACTGCCGCTATAGTTATACGTTGGGGCGTCAAACGGACTCCGAATGCGATGAAACTTGGCAGGCGGTCTACTGACAACATAAAAACATCGCACGCCAACTTTCAGCCCAATCCGAGAACATTTTCCGGTCACTTATAAAATAATAATTTGGACGTGCCGCGGGCGCGTGCGAGTGTGTTTGGACTCAGAACGGACAATGGATGGAACAAGGAGACCGGTACAGATGCAAGTTTCAAAAACATGATGATGAAATGCACTTGATGACATGACAAGATGCAACACGCAAGCGAATGACATGGCAACGACAACGAATAACTGGAAGACACGTGGTGCGTCGGTCTCGGGGCATCACAACGCTCCACCACTACGAGAGGATCTCATCCCGAGATCTAGAATGGCACCGGAGGGAAAATAGACGAGAAACAGAAGAAGTAAAACAAGTTGCTTCTTTGACAAATGAGTGAAACCAAAGAACCTTGCGAGGTTGAGGAAATTTGTAAGAAAGAATACAACGAAGATGAATAAAGTTGAAAACCTCCATTAGAAACGAGGAGCAAGGAACATCACGAGAACCCTGAAGGTTGAAAGACATGAGAAAAGGGTTGCAATGGACAAGAAGTACATCCAAGCACTCCGGTAGAAACGAGATGTACAAGGAACGATAAGGATCAATTACAATAACACTTTGGTTAAAACCCGATAGAGAAGGAATAAGACTGATATAATTTGGACAGCACTCGGACTGAAAATGGAAGGAATTAACAAGAACTTGACAAGATGAAAGGATTCTTGATGAAATCAACAACACACTACCTCCGGAATTATTGAAAGAATGACACACAGGGTAAGAACGATTTCAGACAGCACTCCGGTTGAGAAGGGAGCCAAAACTTGACATAATGGGGAGAACTTGAAAAGAGGGCATGACACTCTGGTTAAATGGATAAGCACGAAAAGAACATGATCCTAACAAAACAAGAAGATGGGTTGAAGAGAGCAACATCACAATGCCTCCGGAACAAAAGTAAGAATGGAATGGAATGAACGAAGGGAAACACAATCTTGAGAGAGCACGCTTACAACAAATGCTAGAACGGAGTTGTTGGAAAACCAACAGCGAAAAGAATAATCTTGATATGGTCTTATGGAATACATCTCAAATTATGAGGTGACAACCTGCCACTCACGGGAAGAAGAATTGGATTGATATGAACAAGGAGACGAGAAAGTTATTTCACCGGAAGGATAAATGAAGAACTTGGGTCATTTAAAAACACCATAAATATCAACAATCCTTAGGGAAAACTTTAGGTGAAATATAACCCAATATAACTCCAATGAAGAGATTGATTGGTTGAAAAGATGTCTTGAGCGAAGAGAAAAAAATGGATTTAGATATGTCACTCTTGAAAAACTTGTGCATCATGAAACACGAAGGGAAATTATCATCAATGGCATAACACCACCTCAAAAGATGAGATATAACGAATTGCACTTCGAAATGCAAGATGAAGAATACTTGAATTATAGCTTGGCGGATCATCGCTTCGGGAGAAAACTTGAAGAACAATTGAAGAATGAAAAGAATCCTTGACGAAACACCATGTAGCCTCCATGAAGAACTCCGGGAACAAAATGATGATAAAAAGAAATAGAAGTTGAAAACACAAGGTGAAGCCTTGTAATGATTTAGATGGATCTTTGTGGTGATGATAAAACGGAAAACCTCGGAACTCCATAAAAGAAAGATGAAACAATTGAAATAGAGAATTTGAAGAACCTCCGGAATAATTGAATTTACTCGATGAAACAAGAATAAGAATTACATTATGCTTATCCTTCACCAATTTAAATTGATGACAAGCAATGGATTTGGCATACTACTTATTCTCGTAGAAAGGATTAAGATAGATATAGCGTAAACTTGAGAAGGTCTTCGACAAACCACCGGTAGGGTTGAAACAACGAATAAATTGATATGATAACGAAGGAAGAGAAGTCTTGAACGAACCAACGTAAGAATTAAAATGACTGAGGAAAAGATAAGGACAACACCGGGAAGAATTAGCAAATGAACGAAGAAGCTTGAGAGAATTTAGATACATGAGAACGAAGCGATCACGAGCTGATAAGAGAATACTTGAATGATGCACCGGTAAGATTTGGAGAATGATAGCTGAAAGCTGAGAATGAATAAATCTTCTGAAATGATGGGATTCGGAGAATCAAACAGAAAAGACTCTTGAATTGCTCTGGAAGGATGAAAAGAATTTACACTATCAAAAACAATTATGAGAGGATGGCTTCAAACTAGAATCACGAATCTCTGAGAGAATGGATAGGATATGGAGGAAAAACTCTTCTTCGGTCTTCAAAATCCAGAATGACGATGAGAAACACCACCAAGAATTGTTGAGGCCGGAATTAAGAATGGAAAAGGTTGAGCCAACAATGAAAAGAATTTAACCGATCTTGGAGAAAGGCATTTGACTGATGATAAATCATTCTTACGTCAAACTTTGAGATGAATATGAGAATAACTCCAGAAATTAGAAGAGTCAGGTAAGATCCTAGGGAAAAGACATATGGGTTAGGGACCACTCAAAAGATACACCATAGAACAATTTAAAAGAGAGAATGCACCGGTTGAATTAAATGGCTGGAATGAGATAACAACCTCGAAATAGGTTGAACGGATCTTGAATGACAAGACGAGCCTTTTGAGAAAGCTTGAGCACACCGGAACAAATGAATGGTGAGAAGTGAATTATTATGAGGTGCATCGGTATGAGAAGGCATTGAAATGAGGAAAGGGGTAAGATCAACAAAGCTTGACTTGAAACCACCGGAGAAGATAAAAGAAACGAAGAATGATGAACTAGAAGCTCCGTTAGTATCTTCATGAGAATCACTGGATAAGAACATTGATGGAAAAGAATGGAGAGGCTTCACATCAATAAGATGGATACTCTATTAAGAAATCTGATTCCTTGAAGAAAAACAAGGGAGGGAGGGCGGGAAAAACAAAGGCAACTTGGAGATGGATGAAACAAACAACATTGAGAAGAACTGATAATTGATCTTGCAAATGTTGAAGTGATCGGATCCACTTGAAGAGAGACACACTGGTAGAACAAGACTGGCATAACAATCTCGATTATCGAGAAGGATTAGTATTCACATCGGAGTATGAGAACATCATTTGGGGAAGGTATGGAATCAACACTTGACATTGAAGCAACTCAAATACCACAACTCCAAACAAAAACAAAGGATTGGCTTGCAGAATAAGCCGGAACAAACATATGATAGAGATTTCGTCCGAAGTTTTCGTGGTGGGGCCTACACGGGCTCGATCGTACAGCACCATCATGTACAAGGCAGTGCACATGACATACGAAGTGTCCCCGAGTCGGCATAGCCAAGGACTCTTTAAGACACAACGAGACCACTGTAAAACCAACTGTGGATAGGCGGACCACTAGACATCGAACCCCAATTTCATATCATACATCTGTCGGAAAAATATCCTAAGAGCTACTTGAATTCCCACTTATAAACTCCCGAAATTTTCTGGTTATGCAATCAGGTGTTGGGGATACAGGGGAAGCATAATATCTCACCCAAAACTAGCAAATCCTACATCCAACTGTATCCATCCTTCAACACATAACCAAGAAACCTTCGGAAATCGTTTACCTCAACCTTCGAAAAGCATACGTTATACGAGTTATGGCAATTGTCAGGACCCCGACTCGATGTCACATCGATCTAGCCGGTAACACCTCATATCACTTTGCGGCCTCACGCACGGTATCCCCACGGGTGTCGCCTTACCTTTGCCCGGGACCGTTTGCGCCTTTTGGCTCACGTATATGATAGTGTCGCTAGCATCCATATGATAAGGAGCCCGGGCTGACATGACTAGTCGTAAACCCAAAGTGGCACAGACTTACAGGGACAGGCATTCATGACCCAGCTTCGAACGTGTCGGTCATCAGCAAGTGGGTCCGGGCTGTAGCACTGGGCTAGCAGGACTCCAGTAAACCGGGCTGTAGCGGGCTAACAGGACTCCGGTACTCAAAGCGTGACATTTCCCCGAAGGGACAGACACAGGAACGAAGAAGGACACATGCCGGCCAGCCTAAGTGTTCCAGAGCAGTAGCAAGCTACCATGGCTCAGCGGTAACACTAGGAGACATTTCCCGGTAAGAGAGGCTACTAAAGATAAACAACTAGATAGTCAGATCCCACACATACCAAGCATTTCAATAACATACACACAATATGCTCGATATGTGCAATACAACATGGCATCACAAAATGACTCTACGACTCAAGTAGTTTATTCAATAGGCTCCGAGGAGCGAGACATTACAAACATGGGTCTCATGACCCAACAATCAGAGCATACAAGTCAAAGCACAAGCGGAAGCTATCATGTCTGAGTACAGACATCTATAAGTGAAAAAGGCTGAGAAGCCTGACTATCTATCAGATCCTGCCGAGGGCACAAGATCGTAGCTGAGGTATCAAGCTAAACGTCGAAGTCCACGCGAAACTACTAGTGAGACCGAAGTCTCTCTGCAAAAACATAAAATAGGCAAACGTGAGTACAAATGTACCCAGCAAGACTTACATCAGAACTAACTACATATGCATCATTGTCAACAAAGGGGTGGTGGGGTTTAACTGCAGCAAGCCAGCTTTGACTCGGTGGCTATCCTAACTACGACTACAAGCGACTCTTTTGAGGTGGCGCACACGAGTCCACATATTCACCATATCAATACACCACTATGGATCCGCTCCCGTCTCCCTACGAGAACGCCATCCATAGCACTCACGCTTATCTTGTGTATTTTAGAGTATCCACTTTCACTTGTCTATGAACTATGCAAGGGGTCCAAGTTTCCATATCCGAGGAATCCGGCTATTCGAATAGATGATGTTAACCCTGCAGGGGTGTACTTCTTCACACACGCTCTCGCCACTTACCGCCCTGTACACGTCATGTACCTCGGCAACCTTCAAGCGGAAGCCGGGCGAGGGAGTCGGCCACGACCTGACTAACCGAACAAGTCTCTAGTCCAGGTTTATCGCCTATTCAGGTTCCATCCGCAAGGAGATCCGGCCGGGGTGTCGCTTACGGCCCCAAATGATGTGTGCAGGGTTCCCAAGCCCACCAACCGGGTGCCACTTGGTACACCGTGCCACTGTGCCTAGTCTGTCCCAAGCCCACCTGTACCGGGTGCCACTTGGTAGACTACTAACACTACCTACAAACACCAGAAACTAGTTGCAACTCCTGGACAGAGATCAAGTTGATTAATAAGTCGAGAGGGCTTGGAGCGCCCGGAGCCCAATGTGTGGTAGTAACTGATCATGGATCACAAACACAGAACTCAGTTCCTGAGGACGGCTGCAATGAGACAACCCACCATGTACTCCTACATGGCCTCTCACCGCTACCTTTACCAAATCGTGTTCACACACTTAGCTCACACACAGTAGGACATGTTCACACGCCTCTGATTCATCCCCGATGAATCAGACCTGACTCAACTCTAAGCAGTAGCAGGCATGACAAACAAGCATGAATGAGTAGGCACAACAGGGCTCAAACAACTCCTACTCATGCTAGTGGGTTTCATCTATTTACTGTGGCAATGACAGGTCATGCAGAGGATAAAGGGGTTCAGCTACCGCAGCAAGTAACAAGTATATCGTTGTTGTCCTAATGCAGTAAAGGAGAGTAGGAGCGAGAGAGTGGGATTTTATCGGAATGAACAAGGGGGTTTTGCTTGCCTGGCACTTCTGAAGATAACATTGAGTCTTCATCAGTGTCAACGATCACATCATCGGTATCACGTCTATCGAGAGGGGACAAATACTGGCAACACAAAAGAGAACACAATCAATGCAATGCACAATATGATGCATGATCATGACATGGCAAAATGAATGTGTTTGAGCTAATGCAACTAGCAACAGATTAAATGAAGTTGGTTTGAATCCAAGATTCAAATTCAAACTCCATATGTGATTATTTAAATGCCCTTTAATTGATTTGTGCTAAACAGCAGCTATAAGTTGTTCTAACATGCATGAAAATGGTACAGATGGATTCCTTGAATTTTTCTGATAATTTTTCATATATAATTTATTTAATTTGGAGTTACGGTTAATTTTCTATGATTTATTGAAGTTTTAGGCATTTCTGGAAATAATAAATCATTTAAGAATTATTTAAATTCCAGAAAACATTTACTGCGTCAGCAGTGCGTCACCGTGACGTCAGCAAGTCAACAGGGGTCGGTCAGGGTCAAACCTGACGTGTGGGGTCCACACGTCAGTGACTAACTAACTAACCTAATTTTAATTAGAGCCTGGGCCCGCATGTCAGTGTCACCAGGGGGGGTAATTATTTAAAATAAACTAAACTAATTAACAGGGGGGCTGGCCCCACCTGTCATCGAGCCAGGGGGGTCAAACCCCTGGTCAGCGGGGCCTAACCCGCCGGCGGCTTGACGCCGGCGAGGCCGAGACGGCGGAGGCCTTCGGGTTTCGTGCTCCGGCGACCAAACGGACGGAGGAGGGGCTCTACGCGTAGCTGGGAGTCGCCCGCATCCATCTGTGCAAACGGCAGGGGCTGAGGTGGCCCGAGCTCACCGGAACAGGGCCCGCGGCGGCGACCGGAGTTCGGGCCAGCACGGGCACGGGGCTACGCTTGGCGAGCGAGCGAGCTGAGAGGCTGGGCAGCACCTGCTAGTCATGGGGAGCACTAAGAGCAGCTCAGTGGGGCCAGGGGAGCACGGAGGCTAAGCGTGCAGCAGCAATGGCGGACGGTGGCTTCGGTGCTCGTGGGGAATGGCGCTACGGCACGGAGGGGAGCATGCTTAGTTAGGGGAGATGGTCAGTGACTCACGGCGATGACGAGGGGACGCTCGGCGAGGTCGGGGACGGTCCGGAGCCGGCGAATTTGACGAAGATGGCCGGCGGGTCCGAGGTAGAAGACGACGGCGATGGCGGCGATGCAGGGCTTCCAGAGGGCTGTGGATCGGTGGGAAGGAAGAGGGGGTCGAGGCGGAGCTCCTGGGTGCATCGGCGAGGCTAGGGGTGGCCGGTGGCCATGGGTACGGCGACGATGACGGCGAGCTCCGCTCGGTGGTGTGCGCGGGAGGGAAGCAGAGGAGGGAA
>NC_041386.1:56852300-56883131 GCF_002162155.2 Triticum dicoccoides | reverse complement strand
GGTGAGGCCAGGTAAGTCCAGGTAAGTTCTGTTTTATATTTTTCTGTTCTGTTTTGTTTTATTAATTTATTTTGCCACTGTTTTGAATTTTAAAATAATTCAAACAATGCCAAAAACTCCTCTGAATATTTTATATTGCTAGATGGACTTTTCCAAAAGCTTATAAAATATTTCAGGGGTATTTGAAATTATATTCTAATTATATGAATATAACTCAAATTCAAATAGCTAATGAATTAAATCCAAAGTCCCAAAATAAATCCTTAAAAATGTTCAATATTTTGGTTGGGACCAGAACCCTTACCAAAAATTATCAAACATTTAAGAAGAGCACTTTGGAGCAATGAATGAGATTTCTAGGGTTTTTGCCCCTCTTTTATTTAGGGTTTTGAGGCTTCCAATATTCCTCAATTCAAGTTTCAAAAATATAGACATGATGCACACATGAAGCTAGCCTAGAGCAATGCCAGAAGCTAGGGATGTGACAACTCACCCCCACTAAACAAGAATCTCGTCTCGAGATTCAAGCATAGGGTAGGATGAAGGGGAAACGCAAACTAGTACAATCTTCACGATCCAGGGTGCACTTCGGTTGAACGTTGATTCATTCACCATCATTGTCTTGTCGTCTTGCTCTGAGAACTCCAGCTAATCATGACAAGAAGAGGAAAGGAAAACCCTGGAAGGATCGGTCTTCTCGAAGGTCGAACAACTCAGGATTAACTCCCGGAATGTGACATAGCAACATCTCTCGAGCTGAGAGACGAAGCATACCTCTAGAGGGATGGAGTGGAGCAGGTGACGAGGTTCACTAGGTAGACAACAATGCCACACCTAGGAAGGTGGTAAACGATTGTCAACGTAGCGAGGAGTTGAGTTGCTATGATACCATAACGAGACAACTTAGGGATGGTGACTCGTAGATATATCCCCTTAAGTGGTATAAAGAATTACCTTTGATTCAGAGATCATTGGAACTCTTTAAACCAGCCTAAGGCAATTCTCGAGCGATCGTTTGGAGGGGGTCGGTAGAATGGCATACTCGGACTTGGATGATGTGGATTACCTTGTTGAAGACAACGCAATGAATGAATTTGCTTATCACCGGAAATGGAAGAGACCCATGGTAGAATGGCACATTGGTGGTGCATGCTGGGAACAAAATGCAAATGATGGGAATGATTCTGGTAACTGGGGAAGTACCCAACAATAGAGAGTGAATTTACTGTTTGAAAGGATCATAGCATTGCCGAGGAAACTGAGAGCAAACCCAGTTAGTGCCGATGATAACACCTAGCGCTTGTGCGTGCTCTCAAGAACTTGAGCATTTCCACAATCATCAAGGTTTTACCACATCCGTGACAAGGATCCTGGCAACACAACATACCACCATGATGAACAACGATGGACGATGCAGATGCGAAGGAGGATAACACTTTCTCAGATTTCACCTTAGCGAGGCCAAGCAAATAAAATCTGGATGATTGACCGAGAGACATTTAGCACTCCGCTTCTAATGTTCTCCTTGATGTGCTAGGGTAACCCATTCATAGATATGGTTTGATATCTAGAACATCAAGTAAAGGTCGGACTTCGGGAGCAATAGAATCCATAAGAAACAGTTACGGAGGTAAATCCTACGAAATCCTTATGGGGAGGTGGCCAACTTCCTCAACAAGATACTACAATGATAGGTCTTCCGGCTGGGTGTGTTGGCCACGACATCCACTTTACCGGTTGTCGAGGGACCAATATTATAGTTCTTGGGAAATGTTCCAACCATCATATCTGCCTGAGATTCAGATCTGGTTGGTGTCAGGATATTCCAGACTCATCGAGTCTAGGAAGAAAAATGAAAGTTTGCAACACAAATCGACGAGATGACGTTGCGGGATTCATCAGGTATGAACTACGATAGCAAGTTCCAAAACATGAGCTGGTTCTGCTACAAACATGTGAACATGTTGTCCCAGACAAGCATGACCACATGGTAGTCTTATAATAAAGCACTACCGAGTTCTGGTTGGGAACCATCATCGAGGATATCAAAGTTCTTGATTAAGCCCGGGTTAGCTCTTAAAAGAACTCCTTCTCCTAGAACAAATCAGTTAGTGGCTTGGTGTGCTAGGGATACATATGGAATGAAGATGATCAGTCTATCAGACCATGGAATACTTCGCACATGCATGACTGACTTGCGATGATTCCAAAGGAGACAAAACAATCTTCCTCGAATTCATGGCGGCAACTTACACCAAATGCACATGAATTAGAGGAAGTCACTTCTTCCATCCAAGCATAGACTCTATGAACGGAGCACGAAGGCTTGCTTACAAAATTTTCAACACTAGGTTGATGTTCAACATGATTCAGGGGGGGAAGACAAAATGCTACTGATGGGCTCAACAGCAACTCATCGGAATTTCCATATCACTGGACTTCCACCATCATGTGAACACGGTGATAGCATTGGTCAGACCCAAAAAATATAATGGTGTATGCTCGAGGGATCAACCACGAGGAATACAACATTACGAACATCGTTGGTTCTGACTTGATTTGACGATAGCCCACACTCAAATCAAAGGATTGATAAGACGATAGGTCCAGCAACTGATCACAGGGACCAATCGACGAAGATATCATCTTTCTTCAACACACACTACACAAGAATATCCCTTTGGAACGAACTAAGTCAGGCAAGCTTTTATCTCCCAACTCTCCAAGTTGTTGTCTAGCTTAACCAACTAGCTCCAGGATATCCAACACAGATTCTTGGAGAAAGGGTGGTTCACAAGAAACCAACTTGATCACGAGCTCAACATAGCGGTCAGGTGACAACCTGGTAATACTTCCGAGAAGATCTTCGGAAATCACGAACCACCGATATGTTACTAAGCTCAAGAACAATCTTGCTTTTCAGGGCAAGACGATATAATCAAATGAGCGAGGACTTGACAAAATCCTAACTCATCAATCAAAAAGTGCACCAGGAAATAAGGACTAGGTAGCACGATCAATCTTAGAATGGTGATTCAATAACCATCATACTGAGAATAGGATTATTGTCCATTAACTACCAAGCAATGGGGTTGCTAGGAGTATTGAGTTCACACATCATGATTCACTTGTCGGCACTCCGGCTGCAACAACACGGAACCGAGGAATGAAAAAGGATGGCGAGAAGTATCACTATGTCAAGAATTCACAAAAGGTGGTGCAATTCTCATGAAATTCCTGTCATAAAGAAGGTAATACTTCAGGGTAGAGCAGACCAGAAGCTAGATTGGCATTTTGATCTGCGGAGCACAACTTCTTTGACCCAATCCTGGATAAGGAGGAGGTACTGGAGTTTGTTTCTCCTAGTCATTCTGCGATAGAATGGCTTGACGGACCACAAGAGTAATAGGCATCGATAGACGAACGCACGCATACTCTTGACTATCAATTGATAGACGAGGGTCAGAATGCAACTAAAGAGAGACAACTCAAAGGACATACGATTTTCTGAGTTGTGGATGCATGGTTTAGCATGTCGAACGAATCCCACATATTTCTTCCGGATAACCCATGCAGAAAGGTAGAGCTGGCAGAGTCACAATATAGCATCGAGAACCCATCGAGAGCACTCTGATTGTGATCTTTCGATCAGCGAGGAACATCTGCCATAAGCGGTTCATAGTATTTGGAAGAAAGGAATACCACGAACATCGAGGACTAATGCAAGGTTACTAATAACCTAAAGGAACGAGCAAAACTATCAACATGAAGCAAGTAGGGTGAATCTTGGGTTCAAAACCCAGGGATAGAATACCTACTACTAAATGGCATCACGGGATGCTTTCGATAATGACGGCTAGAGTCATCACACTGGAACATAAATCATGGCTAGACTACTAGATGATCCCCTGAGACACCTAGGGTCATAATAGTAACTCCAACATAATGTCAAGGCAATAGAATACCTCAACTCAACAATTAGTGTGATTGAGCTGGCATGAAGGAACATCGAAACCAGAGGGAAAGGATTTTGCAAATGCATCAGACTATTTAGAAACCTGGAATGACTCGGACAGCATAACGGCTGTAAATGCTCAGAAAAGACTTGAGACATTCACAAAAATGGTGGCATAACCACTCAGAAACACAATATCAAGGTTTCGAGATCAACAGTTAACGTACGGAAGTAGTAGAAACTGAACTCAAGCTTAAATCCAACAACCTATAAGTCTACGGATTAGTAACACGTGATCCTGATAGAAAGAAGAGATAGCCTAGTTCTTAATCCCCGTAGGAAAGATAAGATGACTCAGATCAGAAGGGCATAAGGTATAAGGAGTAAAAAGAGCCTTACGTTCCATCCCACAATCAATTCCCTTACATATAACTAAAGCATTTCTAGACTCAACTTCGACCAGTTTGGCTTGGTAATCCTACAGGCAGTCAAGCTCTGATACCAACGCTGTCAGGACCCCGACTCGATGTCACATCGATCTAGCCGGTAACACCTCATATCACTTTGCGGCCTCACGCACGGTATCCCCACGGGTGTCGCCTTACCTTTGCCCGGGACCGTTTGCGCCTTTTGGCTCACGTATATGATAGTGTCGCTAGCATCCATATGATAAGGAGCCCGGGCTGACATGACTAGTCGTAAACCCAAAGTGGCACAGACTTACAGGGACAGGCATTCATGACCCAGCTTCGAACGTGTCGGTCATCAGCAAGTGGGTCCGGGCTGTAGCACTGGGCTAGCAGGACTCCGGTAAACCGGGCTGTAGCAGGCTAACAGGACTCCGGTACTCAAAGCGTGACATTTCCCCGAAGGGACAGACACAGGAACGAAGAAGGACACATGCCGGCCAGCCTAAGTGTTCCAGAGCAGTAGCAAGCTACCATGGCTCAGTGGTAACACTAGGAGACATTTCCCGGTAAGAGAGGCTACTAAAGATAAACAACTAGATAGTCAGATCCCACACATACCAAGCATTTCAATAACATACACACAATATGCTCGATATGTGCAATACAACATGGCATCACAAAATGACTCTACGACTCAAGTAGTTTATTCAATAGGCTCCGAGGAGCGAGACATTACAAACATGGGTCTCATGACCCAACAATCAGAGCATACAAGTCAAAGCACAAGCGGAAGCTATCATGTCTGAGTACAGACATCTATAAATGAAAAAGGCTGAGAAGCCTGACTATCTATCAGATCCTGCCGAGGGCACAAGATCGTAGCTGAGGTAACAAGCTAAACGTCGAAGTCCAAGCGGAACTACTAGTGAGACTGAAGTCTCTCTGCAAAAACATAAAATAGGCAAACGTGAGTACAAATGTACCCAGCAAGACTTACATCAGAACTAACTACATATGCATCATTATCAACAAAGGGGTGGTGGGGTTTAACTGCAGCAAGCCAGCTTTGACTCGGTGGCTATCCTGAACTACGACTGCAAGTGACTCTTTTGAGGTGGCGCACACGAGTCCACATATTCACCATATCAATACACCACTATGGATCCGCTCCCGTCTCCCTACGAGAACGCCATCCATAGCACTCACGCTTATCTTGCGTATTTTAGAGTATCCACTTTCACTTGTCTATGAACTATGCAAGGGGTCCAAGTTTCCATATCCGAGGAATCCGGCTATTCGAACAGATGATGTTAACCCTGCAGGGGTGTACTTCTTCACACACGCTCTCGCCACTTATTGCCCTGTACACGTCATGTACCTCGGCAACCTTCAAGCGGAAGCCGGGCGAGGGAGTCGGCCACGACCTGACTAACCGAACAAGTCTCTAGTCCAGGTTTATCGCCTATTCAGGTTCCATCCGCAAGGAGATCCGACCGGGGTGTCGCTTACGGCCCCAAACGATGTGTGCAGGGTTCCCAAGCCCACCAACCGGGTGCCACTTGGTACACCGGGCCACTGTGCCTAGTCTGTCCCAAGCCCACCTGTACCGGGTGCCACTTGGTAGACTACTAACACTGCCTACAAACACCAGAAACTAGTTGTAACTCCTGGACAGAGATCAAGTTGATTAATAAGTCGAGAGGGCTTGGAGCGCCCGGAGCCCAATGTGTGGTAGTAACTGATCATGGATCACAAACATAGAACTCAGTTCCTGAGGACGGCTGCAATGAGACAACCCACCATGTACTCCTACATGGCCTCTCACCGCTACCTTTACCAAATCGTGTTCACACACTTAGCTCACACACAGTAGGACATGTTCACACGCCTCTGATTCATCCCCGATGAATCAGACCTGACTCAACTCTAAGCAGTAGCAGGCATGACAAACAAGCATGAATGAGTAGGCACAACAGGGCTCAAACAACTCCTACTCATGCTAGTGGGTTTCATCTATTTACTGTGGCAATGACAGGTCATGCAGAGGATAAAGGGGTTCAGCTACCGCAGCAAGTAACAAGTATATCGTTGTTGTCCTAATGCAGTAAAGGAGAGCAGGAGCGAGAGAGTGGGATTTTATCGGAATGAACAAGGGGGTTTTGCTTGCCTGGCACTTCTGAAGATAACATTGAGTCTTCATCAGTGTCAACGATCACATCATCGGTATCACGTCTATCGAGAGGGGACAAATACCGGCAACACAAAAGGGAACACAATCAATGCAATGCACAATATGATGCATGATCATGACATGGCAAAATGAATGTGTTTGAGCTAATGCAACTAGCAACAGATTAAATGAAGTTGGTTTGAATCCAAGATTCAAATTCAAACTCCATATGTGATTATTTAAATGCCATTTAATTGATTTGTGCTAAACAGCAGCTATAAGTTGTTCTAACATGCATGAAAATGGTACAGATGGATTCCTTGAATTTTTCTGATAATTTTTCATATATAATTTATTTAATTTGGAGTTACGGTTAATTTTCTATGATTTATTGAAGTTTTAGGCATTTCTGGAAATAATAAATCATTTAAGAATTATTTAAATTCCAGAAAACATTTACTGCGTCAGCAGTGCGTCACCGTGACGTCAGCAAGTCAACAGGGGTCGGTCAGGGTCAAACCTGACGTGTGGGGTCCACACGTCAGTGACTAACTAACTAACCTAATTTTAATTAGAGCCTGGGCCCGCATGTCAGTGTCAGCAGGGGGGTAATTAGTTAAAATAAACTAAACTAATTAACAGGGGGGCTGGCCCCACCTGTCATCGACCCAGGGGGGGTCAAACCCCTGGTCAGCGGGGCCTAACCCGCCGGCGGCTTGACGCCGGCGAGGCCGAGACGGCGGAGGCCTTCGGGTTTCGTGCTCCGGCGACCAAACGGACGGAGGAGGGGCTCTACGCGTAGCTGGGAGTCGCCCGCATCCATCTGTGCAAACGGCAGGGGCTGAGGTGGCCCGAGCTCACCGGAACAGGGCCCGCGGCGGCGACCGGAGTTCGGGCCAGCACGGGCACGGGGCTACGCTTGGCGAGCGAGCGAGCTGAGAGGCTGGGCAGCACCTGCTAGTCATGGGGAGCACTAAGAGCAGCTCAGTGGGGCCAGGGGAGCATGGAGGCTAAGCGTGCAGCAGCAATGGCGGACGGTGGCTTCGGTGCTCGTGGGGAACGGCGCTACGGCACGGAGGGGAGCATGCTGAGTTAGGGGAGAGGGTCAGTGACTCACGGCGATGACGAGGGGACGCTCGGCGAGGTCGGGGACGGTCCGGAGCCGGCGAATTTGACGAAGATGGCCGGCGGGTCCGAGGTAGAAGACGACGGCGATGGCGGCGATGCAGGGCTTCCGGAGGGCTGTGGATCGGTGGGAAGGAAGAGGGGGTCGAGGCGGAGCTCCTGGGTGCATCGGCGAGGCTAGGGGTGGCCGGTGGCCATGGGTACGGCGACGATGACGGCGAGCTCCGCTCGGTGGTGTGCGCGGGAGGGAAGCAGAGGAGGGAACGGGGTCCAGGGGAAGAGAGGGGAGGTGCAGGGGGCGAGGGGGAGTGCGTGGCTCCCTCGGGTGCCTCCAGCGGCGAGCAGGTAAGCAGGAGGTGGCCGGAGCGTGCGCGCGCGCGTCGGGCACACGCCCTCCTGCCTACTGGCAGGAGGTTGAAGACCGTGGCGACCACGGTGGGCTGGGCCGCACAGTGCTGGACCAGCACAGGAGCTGGGCCGGCTCTGGTGGGCTGCACAGGTGAGGCCAGGTAAGTCCAGGTAAGTTCTGTTTTATATTTTTCTGTTCTGTTTTGTTTTATTAATTTATTTTGCCACTGTTTTGAATTTTAAAATAATTCAAACAATGCCAAAAACTCCTCTGAATATTTTATATTGCTAGATGGACTTTTCCAAAAGCTTATAAAATATTTCAGGGGTATTTGAAATTATATTCTAATTATATGAATATAACTCAAATTCAAATAGCTAATGAATTAAATCCAAAGTCCCAAAATAAATCCTTAAAAATGTTCAATATTTTGGTTGGGACCAGAACCCTTACCAAAAATTATCAAACATTTAAGAAGAGCACTTTGGAGCAATGAATGAGATTTCTAGGGTTTTTGCCCCTCTTTTATTTAGGGTTTTGAGGCTTCCAATATTCCTCAATTCAAGTTTCAAAAATATAGACATGATGCACACATGAAGCTAGCCTAGAGCAATGCCAGAAGCTAGGGATGTGACAGCAATACTCCCGAACTCCCACCCCAGTACTGGGTGGCATCGAGGTTATCTCACCAACAACTGCATACAAGAGATTTTCGATGTCGGCAAAACTAAACTCAGGTATTCCAGAACTACAACGATAAAATTGTGACGACAACACCTCGGAGCTCAACTCCCTGGGACACTGCCACAACCCCTAAATGACAGGAGGCACCAAGAACAATGTTCTCGTCACAAATCGATCGGAATGATTCCAAGATACCCGCGTGATCCTAAATTTTTTTAGTGAAATTTGAGGAGAGAAGAGTCAAAACTCTACGCCAGGATGCCTTACCAGAGCAATGAAGGGACTTAGGAGTAAAAAGAATTCCTAACTCTCCGATATATATAATTCCTAAATGACTCAAAACATTTTTCTAGACTCAACAACGCAAACGATTCGATCAAGCAGGGGGCTCCTAAGGTCAGGGAAGGCTCTGATTACCAACTTGTAACGCCCTTAATGCGGCTATATCTCCCACGTGTCGAAGCACGACTTAGAGGCATAACCACATTGAAAGCAATCTCGCAAGTGAGGTAATCTTCGCAAACAACCCATGTAATACAATAAGGGAAAAGATACATAGTTGGCTTACAATCGCCACTTCACACAAATACATGAATAAAGCATTACATCATCCAGATACAATCAAGGTCCGACTATGGAACCAAAATAAAAGAAGACTACCCCAAATGCTACACAGATCCCCGATCGACCCCAACTGGGCTCCACTACTGATCAACTAGACAAAACAACACAAAGGACAAGATCTTCATCGAGCTCCTCCTTGAGCTTGGTTGCGTCATCTGCACGGTTCAACGGCACCTGGAAGCTGGTTTTGGAAGTATCTGTGAGTCACGGGGACTCAGCAATCTCACACCCTCGCGATCAAGACTGTTTAAGCTTATAGGAAGGGTAAAAGGTATGAGGTGGAGCTGCAGCAAGCGACTAGCATATTTGGTGGCTAACATATACGCAAATGAGAGCGAGAAGAGAAGGCAAAAGCACGGTCAAACAACTATGATCAAGAAGTGATCCTGGAACAACCTACGTCAAACATAACTCCAACACCGTGTTCACTTCCTGGACTCCGCCGAGAAGAGACCATCACGGTTACACACGCGGTTGATGTACTTTAATTAAGTTAAGTTCAGGTTTTCAACAACCGGACATTAACAAATTCCCATCTGCCCATAACTGCGGGCACGGCTTTCGAAAGTTCAAATCCCTGCAGGGGTGTCCCAACTTAGCCCATCACAAGCTCTCATGGTCAACGAAGGATATTCCTTCTAGCGGGAAGACCCGATCAGACTCGGAATCCCGGTTACAAGACATCCTCGACAATGGTAAAACAAGTCCAGCAAGACCGCCCGATGCACCGACATCCTGATGGGAGCTGCACATATCTCGTTCTCAGGGCAACACCGGATGAACACTACGTACAGCTAAAACTAGCCCTCAAGTTTCCTCGAGGTGGCGCCGCAAGTGGCCCTGTTTCGGACCAACACATAGACAAGCACTGGCCCGGGGGGGTTAAAATAAAGATGACCCTTGGGCTGGCCTAACCCAAGGGAAAAAGGCTAGGTGGCGAATGGTAAAACCAAGGTTGGGGCTTGCTGGAGGAGTTTTATTCAAAGCGAACAGTCAAGGGGTTCCCATTATAACCCAACCGTGTAAGGAACGCAAAATTTGGGAACATAACACCGATACGACGGAAACTAGGGCGGCAAGAGTGGAACAAAACACCAGGCATAAGGCCGAGCCTTCCACCCTTTACCAAGTATATAGATGCATTAATTAGATAAGAGATATTGTGATATCCTAACAAGTAAACATGTTCCAACAAGGAACACCATCTCCATGTTCCAACAGGGAACAAACTTCAATCTTCACCTGTAACAAACAACGCTGTAAGAGGGGCTGAGCAAGGCGGTAACATAGCCAAACAACGATTTGCTAGGACAAGGTGGGTTAGAGGCTTGGGTTAACAATATGGGAGGCATGATAAGCCAGTGGTAGGTATCGCAGCATAGGCATAGCAAAAGAGCGAGCAACTAGCAAGCAAAGATAGAAGTGATTTCGAGGGTATGGTCATCTTGCCTGAAATCCCGCAAGGAAGAAGAACGAGTCCATGAAGAAGATAAATGGACGTAGTCGAACGGGTCCTCACAAACGCGACGTTATCGGAACCAACCCGAAGAAGCAAACACCGGAAAGAAGCACACAACATAGTAAACAACCATCACATAACATGGCATGATGCACAACCAAGTATGATGCATGTCCAGTTTAAAGAAGCATGGGATGGCAAAAGAGCACAAGCAATCCTACAAATTAAGTGGAGCTCAATATGCAACGGTGCATATTGACGAAACACCACGTCAAGTTATTTAGTTCGATCTCGTTTATGTACCCGACAATATTAAATGTTGATTAACATGGCAAGGGTGAAGCAAATGAAAACTACCTATCTAGGCAAGTTTAAATGAGGCCGGAACAACAAACAACGAGTCCGGAAAAAAATCCTCATATGCATATATTAGGTTTGGTACTGTTCTGCCCTAAACCATATTTTATATTTGTTAAACATGCAAAGTGGTACCACCATGTTAAACTAGACATTTTTGCCACTCCATTTACATATAAAGTTTATTAAATTTGGAGCTACGGTTATTTAGTTATGAAATAAACCATTTTAACATGGCATAGGAGCAAATTTAACCAAACAGCAGTTTAAACATTTTGAACATGGGTGAAAGTTGCATATTATTAAACTAGATGAAAATCTAAGAAAGTCATATTAAGTTTGTTTTAATCCGATGCATGGTTGGAGAGTTATAAAATGCATGATGTCTAGGGGGTTCTCTGCAAAACTGGGTTCTCTGGAATAAAAGATAAATTCACAGACCCTGAAAAAAAAACGTCAACGGGCTGAAACTGGGCAGACTGGGCTGCTCACATTGGGCTTGAGGAGGCGCTGGGCATCTGGGCTGCGAGCGAAGCAGAGGAAGGCCTCGCGCGGCGAGTGGCACTCGTCCAGGATGGCGCTGGACTGGTCAACGCAAGCGCTCGGGCAGAGCAGCACGATGCAGAAAAGTCTTCGCTCGCCTCCCTCACTCGAACAGAAGGAGGCGGCGCTGGGGACTCGCGGTAGGGTCAGCAGGCGCGGGGCGGCGCAGTGCGGATGCTGAGGCGGCGAAGAGCGGCGGAGGCGGCGGCTCCGGCAACAGGTAAAACAGGGGACGTCCTACAACAGCGGCAGGGACTTGGCGAGATGTCCTCGACGGGGACCTATCGGAAAACTGGCCGGAACGGGGCGGAGTTGGTCGCCAGCGACGGATCCAAGCCGGATCCAGGCGGGCGCGGCGGCAGCAGAGACAAGCGGGGTCCAGGGCGGGTCGGCGAGGAGGTGCTGCAAGGAGGTCTCGGGCGCCATGGCAGTTCGGGAGGAGACGGCTTCATCGCGGCTTGTCGGATGGAGCTCGAAGCAGAGGAGACAGGGACTTGGCGCAGGGCGGAGATGTACGTGGAGCTTGGTTCCCATGGCGATGGCTGTGGAACGATTGACAGAAGATTAGAGAAAAGAGAGAGAGCCGCGGGGAGGAGGAAGGAGAGATGGGCGGTGCGGGGCTGGCCTGGTTCCTTGCTGCTGGTCGGCGCGACGAGAGATGGCGCGGAAGTGGCTCGGGGCGGCGTCGCGGCTGGTCTGTTGCTCACCGGAGCTCTCCGGCGGTTGCGTGCTCGGGGATGGGAGGACACAGGAGGCAGGGAAGCTGCGGATGGATCGATCTGGCTGGATTTTTGGATCGGGCATCTTGCTGTGGTAGGTGGGCAATGGATCCCGAGGGGAAACTGGCTGGCGGCGGCTCGATGGGACAAGGCTCCTAAGTTTTAGGGTTGCTGCCTAGGGGATTGGTCTATATATATAGCACTAGATTTTTGGTTAGGGGCTATTAGGACCCTCCGGCCGCAATCGGACGATCACGAATAAAATAGCTAGGGAGTCCAAATACGAAAACGGTGATGTTTTGTACTCCCTACGTTCCAAATTACTTGTCGCAGAAATGGATTTATCTAGAACTAAAATACATCTAGATACATCCATACCTGCGACAAGTAATTCGGAACGGAGGGAGTAGATGTTTGAGGATGATCCGGACCCAACGGTGACGACTGCCCGGGTCGAGTTCGAGGAAGTTCCGGACGCGCACGAGAGATCTATGCATGGTGCAAAGAGGGGTAGGCTGGGTCTAGGTGGACTGTAGAGAGCGGGTTGGTCTGAGAGAAGAGGGGAGAGATGCAACCCGGCAGGGTTTTCGGAGACCAAAAATGTCCGACGTGTGACCGGCTATACTGTTGCTATAGTTATCCGTTGGGGCGTCAAACCGACTCCGAATGCGATGAAACTTGGCAGGCGGTCTACTGACAACATAACAACACCGCACGCCAACTTTCAACCCAATCCGAGAACATTTTCCGGCCACTTATAAAATAATAATTCGGACGTGCCGCGGGCGCGTGCGAGTGTGTCTGGACTCAGAACGGACAACGGAAGGAACAAGGAGACCGGTACAGATGCAAGTTTCGAAAACATGATGATGCAATGCACTTGATGACATGACAAGATGCAACACGCAAGAGAATGACATGGCAACGACAACGAATAACTGGAAGACACCTGGCGCGTCGGTCTCGGGGCGTCACAGATGGTGATGCTTCTTCTTTGCAGCATTTTTATTGTTTGTCGCTAACATCTTCGCTGCTCTCTCAGATTTCTTTTTGGTGACAAATGCGGGCCACTGATCTTTGATCTTCTCAAATCGGCCGATGAATTCTGGAGTCTTGTCTTGGTCAACAAACAATGATTTCAGCTCATTCTTCCACCTCCTGAATAGCTCAGCCATCTTCTTAAGAGCATAAGCCTTGATCATTGGCTTTTTAACTGGATTCTCCGGATCTTCCTCTGGCGGGAAGGTGAAATTTTCCTGCAGCGCGGTCCAAAGATCAGCTTTCTGCCTATTGCTGACATAAGACACCTGAGAGTCTTTGTCCTTAGGCTTCAACCATTGCTCGATGTTGATCGGGATCATGTCCCTAACTAGAACCCCGCACTGAGCATTAAATTTTTCCTTGGTCCGGAGGGGTTCAATCGGTTGGCCAATGTCAGGACCCCGATTCCAAGTCACATCGATCTATCCGGTAACACCTCATATCACTTTGCGGCCTCACGCACGGTATTCCCACGGGTGTCGCCTTACCATGGCCCGGGACCGTTTGCGCCTTTTGGCTCACATATATGATAGTGTCGCTAGCATCCATATGACAGAGAACCCGGGCCGACATGACTAGTCATGAACCCAAAGTGGCACTAACCTACGGGGATAGGCATACATGAATCAACATCGAGCATGTCCGTCAGCAGCATGTGAATCCAGGCTGTAGCCCTGGGCTAACAGGACTTCGGTGAACCAGGCTGTAGCAGGCTAGGCAGGACTCCGGATGTCACCGCGTGACATTTCCCCGAAGGGATAGACACATGAACGAAGTGAATCACATGTGGGCCAGTCAAGTGTTCCGGAGCAGTAGTGCCGGGCTAGCAGGACTCCGGTGAACCGGGCTGTAGCGGACTACTATGGCTCATGGAAGCACAAGACTACATTTCCCCATAAGAGAGGCTACCAAGGATGAACAACTAGGTTGTCGGATCCCACACATACCAAGCATTTCAATCATACACACAATATGCTCGATATGTGTAAATACAACATGGCATCACAACATAACTTTACGACTCAAGGTATTTATTCATTAGGCTCCGAGGAGCGAGATATTACAAACATGGGTCTCATGACCCAACATACAGAGCATACAAGCAACAAGCACATGCGGAAGCTTAACTTGTCTGAGTACAGACAACTACAACTGAAGAAGGCTGAGAAGCCTGGCTATCTACAAGATCTCGTCGAGGGCACAAGATCGTACCTGAGGTATCAAGCTAAACGTCGAAGTCCACACGGAACAACTAGGGAGACTGACGTGTCTCTACAAAACATAAAATTGGCAAACGTGAGTACAAATGTACCCAGCAAGACTTACATCAGAACTAGCTACATATGCATTAGTACCAACAAAGGGGTGGTGGAGTTTAAATGCAGCAAGCCAGCTTTGACCCGGTGGCTATCCTGAACTACGACTGCAAGTAACTCTTTTGAGGTGGCGCACACGAATCCACATATTCACCATATCAATACACCACTATGGATCCACTCCAGTCTCCCTACGAGAACGCCATCCATAGCACTC
This sequence comes from Triticum dicoccoides, assembly GCF_002162155.2. Taxonomy (NCBI): domain Eukaryota; kingdom Viridiplantae; phylum Streptophyta; class Magnoliopsida; order Poales; family Poaceae; genus Triticum; species Triticum dicoccoides. The sequence goes on along the minus strand of NC_041386.1, from coordinate 56,868,162 downwards.
ATGATTATCTTGCGCATTTTAGAGTACCCACTTTCACTTGTCTATGAACTATGCAAGGGGTCCAAGTTTCCATATCCGAGGAATCCGGCTATTCGAATAGATAATGATAACCCTGCAGGGGTGTACTTCTTCACACACGCTCTCGCCACTTACCACCATGTACACGTCGTGTATCTTGGCAACCTTCAAGGGGAAGCCTGGTGAGGGAGTCGGCCACGACCTGACTAATCACACAAGTCACTCGTCCAGGTTTATCGCCTATTCGGGTTCCATCCGCAAGGAGATCCGGTCGGGGTGTCGCTCACGACCCCAAATGATGTGTGCAGGGTTCCCAAGCCCACCATCCGGGTGGCACTTGGTACACCGTGCCACTGTGCCTAGTCTGTCCCAAACCCACCTGTACCAGGTGCCACTTGGTAGACTACTAACACTACCTACAAACACCAGAAACTAGTTGCAACTCCTGGGCAGAGATCGAGTTGATTAATAAGCCGAGAGGGGCCGAGTTACTGGAACCCAATGTGTGGTAGTAACTGTTCATGGATCACAAACACAGAACTCAGTTCCTGAGAACGGCTGCAATGAGACAACCCACCATGTACTGCTACATGGCCTCTCACCGCTACCTTTCCCAAATCATGTTCACACACTTAGCTCTCAACAGTAGGACATGTTCACAACTTTCCATTTCAGCCCCGATGAATCAGACGTGACACAACTCTAAGCAATAGCAGGCATGACAAACAAGCATGAATGAGTAGGCACATCAGGGCTCAAACAAAACCTACTCATGCTAGTGGGTTTCATCTATTTACTGTGGCAATGACAGGTCATGCAGAGGAAAGGGGTTCAACTACCGCATCATGTAACAGTTGAATCGTTGTTGTCCTAATGCAGTAAAAGAGAGCAGGAGCGAGAGAGTGGGATTGTATCGGAATGAACAGGGGGGTTTTCTTGCCTGGCACTTCTGAATATAATATAGCTCTTCATCGGTGTCATCGAACTCATCGTCGGAGCACATCTATCGAGAGGGAACAACACCGGCAAATAGAGAAGGAACATAATCAATGCAATGCAACAATATGATGCATGAATGTGACATGGCAATATGCTGTGATTTGAGCTCATGCAACTAGCAACAGGTTAAATGGAGTTGGTTTGGGATCAAAGATTCAAATTCAAACTCCATATGTGATGTTTTAAATGCCCTTCATATGATTTGTCCTAAACAGTAGCTATAAGTTGTTCTAACATGCATGAAAATGGTACAGATGGATAGATTGGATTTTTCTGATCATTTTTCATATATAAATTATTTCATTGTGAGTTACGGTTGAATTTATATGATTTTTTGAAGTTTATACTATTTTCTGGAATTTCTAATTATTTTCTGATTTATTTTAATTCTAGAAAAAGCTTTACTGCGTCAGCACTACATCAAGGTGATGTCAGCGGTCAACTAGACGGCTCCTGGTCAAACCTGACCAGTGGGGTCCACTGGTCAGTGACACAATGCTGCCCAGGGTCAATGACAGGTGGGTCTGGTCAACGGCCACGTCAGCAAAGTCAACCTAACATGTGGGCCCAGTGGATTAGTCTAAGTTAAACAGGGAATAAATGCTGGGGATTAATTATGGCGTGGGGCCCATCCGTCAGTGGTACATGGGTTAAGCTAACCGCGGGGTTAGTGGCTAAACTAACCTGCCACGTCACCTAACCGGCGTTTAACCGCCGGCGCTAACAGAACGCGGCGGGGCTCCTCGTCCGGCCATCTCCGACAACGGGAGCTTGCGTGGCTGGGCTCTACGGACGCGTTGCGGTGAGGCGCATCTAGTGGAGCACGCGGGGCGAGCTGGGGTGGTCAGTGGCAGCGTCGGTAGCGAGCTGGGCGGCCGCCAGAGCTCGGACATCGAAAAAACCAACGACGCAACGCGCGGAGAAGCTAGCAGTTAGCACCTACGTGTTCCTCGTGTGTGCACGAGGCCAACAGACATATGCACGGGACCAAAAGGTCACCGGAAGGACGCTGGCGTCAAGCTCGTGCGACGGAGTGTCTCGGCTCCGGTGGAGGAGCCGGCTAGAGGAAGGGGTTGACCACGGGGAGAGGGGGAAAATGCTTAGGGGATCACTATGGTGCCGTAGGGATGGCCAGCATGCTCGGGGCAGCTCGGACGGCGGCGAGTAGACGATGGAGATCCGCGGCGGCCGATGATGAAGAAGAGCTCGGGGGCGGTGCTCTGAGGCCTTCCGGTCGCATGGACCGGCGGGGACGGCTTAGGGGTAGACGTCGGTGCTCGTGGACTAGTCGGAGAGGCGATGGGGAGGCGGTGGCTGCGGTGGTCCACGGCGGCGCTCTAAGAAGAGGAAGCAGAGGAGGGGAAAGAGGTCGACAGAGAGCAGAGAGCGAGGAGAGAGACGAAGGGGGCTGCGGGGCGTCTCCAGACGCGTCGGGGGCGCCTCGGTGGCAAGCAGGAGGTGGCCAGGGTGGCGTCCGCGCTCTCCACCAAGCTGCTGAGGGGCGAGGGGGAGGAAGATGACAGAGTGGAGGAGGTGGGCTGGGCCGGCCAGCTCAGATGGGCCGCTAGGTGGGCCAGAGCGCCAGGTAAGTGCCCAGGTGAGTCTCTCTCTCTCTCTTTTATTTCTATTTTTGTTCTGTTTTTCTATTTATGCAAATTTGTTTAAATTTGGTTTTCAAACCAAATCACTTTTAAAAATTCTGAAAATAGTTATGGGCACTAAGTGAATTATTCGAGAGGCCCTCAACTAATTCCAAAAAATATTGGAGCATTGAAAAATATTTATAGTATTTAAATGCCCTAATTCAAATACAATAGGAGTTAATTCAAAATCCAGAATGGCCTAGAAATATGTGCATCATTTTTGGAAGAGGTTCTAGACCAATTCAAAAATGATGGGCATTTATTAATGGCATTTTGGGTTCATTGAAAATATTTTTATTTTGATCCTAGTTGCATTTCATTTGGTGCTAGGGTTTGGACATCCCCATTTCAGGATTAAGAAAATTTAAACATGATGCAACAACCAAGACTAGACCACAACAAGGTTGAAGCTAGGGTTGTGACAACTCGCCCCCACTAAACAAGAATCTCGCCCCGAGATTCAAGCGTAGGATAAAAGGAAGAGGGGACTCAAACTATCACAATCTTCATGATCCGACTGCCTTTCCCGAAGATGTTGATCCATTGCATCCTGTTGGTCTTGACATCCTTGCTTTCGAGATCTTCATCCAACTATGACGACAGAAAGAAACTCTTCAGAAATCGCTCTTCTCAAAGATCGAGCAATTCAAGATCAACTCGCGGGATGAGACATATAAACATCTCTTGAGCTGAGACACGAAGCATACACCTAGAAGGATGGAGTGAAATGGATGGCGAAGGTTCACTAGGTAGGAAACAATTCCACACTTAAGAAGGTGGTGAACGGTTGTCAACATAGCGAGGAGTTGAGTTGCCATGATTCCCTAACGAGACATGTTGGAGGAGGTGACTCGTAGAATTATTCCCTTAAGTGGCAAAAAGAATTACTTTTGATCCATAGATCATCGAAACTCTTCATACCAGCCTAAGGCAATTCACAACAATTGTTTAGCGGAGTATGAAGGGAAGGCATACCCGGACTAGAATGGATGATGTGGACTACCTTGTTGAAGACAACGCAATGGATGATTTTTGCTTATCATCGGAAATGGATGGACCCATGGTAAGCCCATTTTGAAAATAATCCTGAGTAGTAATTACCGAGAGGGCAACCCATGGTAGGATTGGCACAATGGGGTGCAAGCTGGGAACAAAATGTAAATGGTGGGAATGTTCCAACCATCATATCTTCCTGAGATTCAGATCTGGTTAGAAATAGGATACTTCAGACTCAACATGTCTGAAAAGAAGAGTTGCAACACAAATCGATGAGATGATGTTGCGAGATTCTCGGGAGATGAACTACGATAGCAAGCTCCAAGACATGAGCGGGTTCTGCTACTCGCATGTGAACACGTTGTCCCAGACAACATGACCACATAGTAGTCTTATAATAAAACACTACCGAGTTCTGGTTGGGAACCATCATCAAGGATATCGAACTCTTGTGCATTACCATGGATTAGCACTTAACTCATTTTCCTAGAACAGATCAGTCAGTGGCTTGGTGTGCTAGGGAGTACATATGGAATGAAGGTTGCAAGTCTCCAAACCACATAATACTTCGCACATATGCATGACTGACTTCGGATGATTCCAAAGGAAGCAAAAACAAGCTTTCCTGAATTCACGGCGGCAACTTACATCAAATGCACTTGAATTAGGGAAAGCCACTTCTTTCATCCGAACATATGCTTCATGAGCGGGACACAAAGATAATGCTTATAAAAGTTTCCAACACTAGCTGGATGTTCAACACAAATCATGGAGGAGATAATAAGGCTCAACAACAATTCATCCAGGCTTCCCTATAAGTGGAATTCCACAATTTAAGTGAACACAGTGATAGCATTGGTCAAACCAAAGGATGTAATGGTGTATGCTCAAGGGGTCAACCACGAGTAAAAACAACACTATGAACATCGTTGGTTCTAAATTGACTTGACGATAGCCCATACTCAACTCAAAGTTTTGGGTAAGACAATAGGTCCAACAACTGATCATGAGGACCAATCAATGAAGATATCATCTTTCTTCAACACACACATAAATGAAATCCCCTTGGAAAGAACTAGGTTAGGTAAAGCTTTTATCTTCCAACTCTCCAAGTTGTTGTTTAGCTTAACCAACCAATTCAGGGGTATCCAACACGAAATCTTGGAGAATGGGTGGTTTAGAGGAAAACCAACATGATCACGAGCTCAACATAACAGTCAGGGGAAAACCTGGTAATGTTTCTGAGAAGATATCCGGAAAATCATGAACCACTGATATGTCTCTAAGCTCGAGAACAATCTTGCTTTTAGGGCAAGACTATATGATCGAAAGAGCGAGGGATTGATATAATCCTAACTCATTGATCGAAGGGTGCACCTGAAATAAGGACTAGGTAGCATGATCAATCTTAGGATGAGGATTTAATAACCAACACGCTAAGAATGAGAGTATTGTCCATTTACTACCAAGCAACAAGTTGCTCGGAGTATTGATTTCACACATCCAATTCACTTGTCGGCACTCCGGTTACAACAACACGCGACCGAGGAATGAATAATGATGGCAAGAAGTATCACTGCATCAAGAATTCATAAGAGGTGGTGTAATTCTCAAGACATTCTTGACATAAAGATGGTAACACTCCAAGGTAGAACAGAGCAGAAGCTGGATTGGCATTTGATCTGCGGAATACCACTACTTTGACCCAATCCTGGATATGGATGAGGTTCTAGAGTTTATTTCTCCTATTCATTCTGAAGTAGAACGGCTTGTCGGACCACAAGAATAGTAGGCATCAATGAACACGAACGCACACATACCCTTGACTATCAATTGATAGATGAAGGTCGGAATATAACTGAAGGGGGACAACTCGAAGGAACATATACTTTCTGAGTTGTGGATGCATAGATTAGTATGTCGAACGAGTTCAACATATTTCTTCTGGATAACCCATGCAGAAAGGTAGAACTAGCAGATTCACAATGTAGAACGGAGAACTCATCAAGAGCACTCTGGTTGTGATCTTTTGGTTCAAAAGAACTTCTGCCATAAGCAGTTCATGGTATTTGGAAGAAGGAAGTACCACGAACCTCGAGAACTATCGCAAAGGTTACTAATATCCTAAAGGTACGAGCAACACTATCAACACGAGGTAAGTAGAGTGAATCTTGGGCTCAAGAACCCAGAAATAGAAGGCCTACTAACTAAATGGCATCACGGGATGCTTTCAAGAATGATGGCCAGAATCATCACACTGGGGATACGAAAGCATTGCTAAATTCTCGAGGACACATAGGGTCATAATACTAACTCCAACATACACGTCAAGGCAACGGAGTACCTCGACACACCGATTAGTGTGCTTAATCTGGCCCAAAAGTACAACGGAAACATGGAGGAAAGATTTGCAAGTGCATCAGACTATTTAGAAACCTGGGATGACTCGAACAGCATAACGGCTGTAAATGCTCAAAATGATTTGAGACATCCTGCAAAATGGTGGCATAACCACTCAACATCACAATATCAAGGTTCTGAGGCGAGCTATGAACATATGGAAGTAGTAGGAACTGAACTGAGGCTTGAACTCAACAATCCTAGGCAACTACGGTTTAGTAACACGTCATCCTGAGAGATAGAAGAGAAGCCTAGTTCTTAACCCCGTAGAAAAGATAAGATGACTCGGATCAGAAGGTCATGAGGATAAGGAGTAAAAAGAGCCTTACATTCCCATCCATAATCAATTCCCTTATATAACTAAAGCATTTCTAGACACGACTTCTACCAGCTTGGCTTGGTAATCCTACATGCAGTCAGGCTCTGATACCAAAGCTGTCCGGACCATGATTCCAAGTCACATCGATCTATCCAGTAACACCTCATATCACTTTGCGGCCTCACCCACGGTATTCCCACGGGTGTCGCCTTACCATGGCCCGGGACCGTTTGCGCCTTTTGGCTCACGTATATGATAGTGTCGCTAGCATCCATATGATAGAGAACCCGGGCCGACATGACTAGTCATGAACCCAAAGTGGCACTAACCTACGGGGACAGGCATACATGAATCAACATCGAGCATGTCGGTCAGCAGCGTGCGAATCCGGGTTGTAGCACTTGGCTAACAGGACTCCAGTGAACCGGGCTGTAGCAGGCTAGGCAGGACTCCGGATGTCACCGCGTGACATTTCCCCGAAGGGACAGACACATGAACAAAGTGAATCACATGTCGGCCAGTCAAGTGTTCCGGAGCAGTAGTGCTGTGCTAGCAGGACTCCGGTGAACCGGGCTGTAGCGGACTACTATGGCTCATGGAAGCACAAGACTACATTTCCCCATAAGAGAGGCTACCAAGGATGAACAACTAGGTTGTCGGATCCCACACATACCAAGCATTTCAATCATACACACAATATGCTCGATATGTGTAAATACAACATGGCATCACAACATAACTTTACGACTCAAGGTATTTATTAATTAGGCTCCAAGGAGCGAGATATTACAAACATGGGTCTCATGACCCAACATACAGAGCATACAAGCAACAAGCACATGCGGAAGCTTAACTTGTCTGAGTACAGACAACTACAACTGAAGAAGGCTGAGAAGCCTGACTATCTACAAGATCCTGTCGAGGGTACAAGATCGTACCTGAGGTATCAAGCTAAACGTCGAAGTCCACACGGAACAACTAGCGAGACTGACGTGTCTCTACAAAACATAAAATTGGCAAACGTGAGTACAAATGTACCCAGCAAGACTTACATCAGAACTAGCTACATATGCATTAGTACCAACAAAGGGGTGGTGGAGTTTAAATGCAGCAAGCCAGCTTTGATCCGGTGGCTATCCTGAACTACGACTGCAAGTAACTCTTTTGAGGTGGCGCACACGAGTCCACATATTCACCATATCAATACACCACTATGGATCCACTCTAGTCTCCCTACGAGAACGCCATCCATAGCACTCACGCTTATCTTGCGCATTTTAGAGTACCCACTTTCACTTGTCTATGAACTATGCAAGGGGTCCAAGTTTCCATATCCGAGGAATCCGGCTATTCAAATAGATAATGATAACCCTGCAGGGGTGTACTTCTTCACACACGCTCTCGCCACTTACCACCATGTACACGTCGTGTATCTCGGCAACCTTCAAGCAGAAGCCTGGTGAGGGAGTCGGCCACGACCTGACTAATCACACAAGTCACTCGTCCAGGTTTATCGCCTATACGGGTTCCATCCGCAAGGAGATCCGGTCGGGGTGTCGCTCACGGCCCCAAACGATGTGTGCAGGGTTCCCAAGCCCACCATCCGGGTGCCACTTGGTACACCGTGCCACTGTGCCTAGTCTGTCCCAAGCCCACCTGTACCAGGTGCCACTTGGTAGACTACTAACACTACCTACAAACACCAGAAACTAGTTGCAACTCCTGGGCAGAGATCGAGTTGATTAGTAAGCCGAGAGGGGCCGAGTTACCGGAACCCAATGTGTTGTAGTAACTGTTCATGGATCACAAACACAGAACTCATTTCTTGAGAACGGCTGCAATGAGACAACCACCATGTACTCCTACATGGCCTCTCACCGCTACCTTTCCCAAATCGTGTTCACACACTTAGCTCTCAACAGTAGGACATGTTCACAACTTTCCAATTCAGCCCCGATGAATCAGACCTGACACAACTCTAAGCAATAGCAGGCATGACAAACAAGCATGAATGAGTAGGCACATCAGGGCTCAGACAAAACCTACTCATGCTAGTGGGTTTCATCTATTTACTGTGGCAATGATAGGTCATGCAGAGGAAAGGGGTTCAACTACTGCATCATGTAACAGTTGAATCGTTGTTGTCCTAATGCAGTAAAAGAGAGCAGGAGCGAGAGAGTGGGATTGCATCGGAATGAACAGGGGGGGTTTGCTTTCCTGGCACTTCTGAATATAATATAGCTCTTCATCGGTGTCATCGAACTCATCGTCGGAGCACATCTATCGAGAGGGAACAACACCGGCAAACAGAGAAGGAACACAATCAATGCAATGCAACAATATGATGCATGAATGTGACATGGCAATATGCTGTGATTTGAGCTCATGCAACTAGCAACAGGTTAAATGGAGTTTGTTTGAATCAAAGATTCAAATTCAAACTCCATATGTGATGTTTTAAATGCCCTTCATATGATTTGTCCTAAACAGCAGCTATAAGTTGTTCTAACATGCATGAAAATGGTACAGATGGATAGATTGGATTTTTCTGATCATTTTTCATATATAAATTATTTCATTGTGAGTTACGGTTGAATTTATATGATTTTTTGAAGTTTATACTATTTTCTGGAATTTCTAATTATTTTCTGATTTATTTTAATTCCAAAAAAAGCTTTACTACGTCAGCACTACGTCAAGGTGATGTCAGCAGGTCAACTAGACGGCTCCTGGTCAAACCTGACCAGTGGGGTCCACTGGTCAGTGACACAATGCTGCCCAGGGTTAATGACAGGTGGGTCTGGTCAACGGCCACGTCAGCAAAGTCAACCTGACATGTGGGCCCAGTGGATTAGTCTAAGTTAAACAGGGAATAAATGCCGGGGATTAATTATGGCGTGGGGCCCATCCGTCAGTGGTACATGGGTTAAGCTAACTGCGGGGTTAGTGGCTAAACTAACCTGCCACGTCACCTAACCGGCGTTTAACCGCCGGCGCTAACAAAATGCGGCGGTGCTCCTCGTCCGGCCATCTCCAACGACGGGAGCTTGCGTGGCTGGGCTCTACGAACGCGTTGCGGTGAGGCGCATCTAGTGGAGCACGCGGGGCGAGCTGGGGTGGTCAGTGGCAGCAACGGTAGCGAGCTGGGCGGCCGCCGGAGCTCGGACATCGACGAAACCGACGACGCAGCACGCGGAGAAGCTAGCAGTTAGCACCTACGTGTTCCTCGCGTGCGCACGAGGCCAATAGACATATGCATGGGACCAAAAGGTCACCGGAAGGACGCTGGCATCAAGCTCGTGCGATGGAGCGTCTCGACTCCGGTGGAGGAGCCGGCTAGAGGAAGGGGTTGACCACGGGGAGAGGGGGAAAATGCTCAGGGGATCACTGCATTGCCGTAGGGATGGCCAGCGTGCTCAGGGCAGCTCGGACGGCGGCGAGTAGACGATGGAGATCCGCGGCGGCTAATGATGAAGAAGAGGTCGGGGGCGGCGCTCTGAGGCCTTCCGGTCGCATGGACCGGCGGGGACGGCTTAGGGGTAGACGTCGGTGCTCGTGGACTAGTCGGAGAGGCGATGGGGAGGCGGTGGCTGCGGTGGTCCACGGTGGCGCTCTCGGGCGCGCTAAGAAGAGGAAGCAGAGGAGGGGAAAGAGGTCGACAGAGAGCAAAGAGCGAGGAGAGAGACGAAGGGGGCTGCGGGGCGTCTCCAGACGCGTTGGGGGCGCCTCGGTGGCAAGCAGGAGGTGGCTAGGGTGGCGTCGGCGCTCGCCACCAAGCTGCTTCGGGGCGAGGGGGAGGAAGACGACAGAGTGGAGGAGGTGGGCTGGGCCAGCCAGCTCAGATGGGCCGCTAGGTGGGCTAGAGCGCCAGGTAAGAGCATAAGCCTTGATCATTGGCTTTTTAACTGGATTCTCCGTATCTTCCTCTGGCGGGAAGGTGAAATTTTCCTGCAGTGCGGTCCAAAGATCAGCTTTCTGCCTATTGCTGACATAAGACACCTGAGAGTCTTTGTCCTTAGGCTTCAACCATTGCTCGATGCTGATCGAGATCATGTCCCTAACTAGAACCCCGCACTGAGCATTAAATTTTTCCTTAGTACGGAGGGGTTCAATCGGTTGGCCAATGTCAGGACCCCGATTCCAAGTCACATCGATCTAGCCGGTAACACCTCATATCACTTTGCGGCCTCACGCACGGTATTCCCACGGCTGTCGCCTTACCATGGCCCGGGACCGTTTGTGCCTTTTGGCTCACGTATATGATAGTGTCGCTAGCATCCATATGACAGAGAACCCGGGCCGACATGAATAGTCATGAACTCAAAGTGGCACTAACCTACAGGGACAGGAATACATGAATCAACATCGAGCATGTCGGTCAGCAGCGTGCGAATCCGGGCTGTAGCACTGGGCTAACAGGACTCCGGTGAACCAGGCTGTAGCAGGCTAGGAAGGACTCCGGATGTCACCGCGTGACATTTCCCCGAAGGGACAGACACATGAACAAAGTGAATCACATGTCGGCCAGTCAAGTGTTCCGGAGCAGTAGTGCTGGGCTAGCAGGACTCCGGTGAACTGGGCTGTAGCGGACTACTATGGCTCATGGAAGCACAAGACTACATTTCCCCATAAGAGAGGCTACCAAGGATGAACAACTAGGTTGTCGGATCCCACACATACCAAGCATTTCAATCATACACACAATATGCTCGATATGTGTAAATACAACATGGCATCACAACATAACTTTACGACTCAAGGTATTTATTCATTAGGCTCCGAGGAGCGAGATATTACAAACATGGGTCTCATGACCCAACATACAGAGCATACAAGCAACAAGCACATGCGGAAGCTTAACTTGTCTGAGTACAGACAACTACAACTGAAGAAGGCTGAGAAGCCTGGCTATCTACAAGATCTCGTCGAGGGCACAAGATCGTACCTGAGGTATCAAGCTAAACGTCGAAGTCCACATAGAACAACTAGCGAGACTGACGTCTCTCTGCAAAACATAAAATTGGCAAACGTGAGTACAAATGTACCCAGCAAGACATACATCAGAACTAGCTACATATGCATCAGTATCAACAAAGGGGTGGTGGAGTTTAACTGCAGCAAGCCAGCTTTGACCCGGTGGCTATCCTGAACTACAACTGCAAGTAACTCTTTTGAGGTGGCGCACATGAGTCCACATATTCACCATATCAATACACCACTATGGATCCGCTCCAGTCTCCCTACGAGAACGCCATCCATAGCACTCACGCTTATCTTGCGCATTTTAGAGTACCCACTTTCACTTGTCTATGAACAATGCAAGGGGGCCAAGTTTCCATCTCCGAGGAATCCGGCTATTCGAATAGATAATGATAACCCTGCAGGGGTGTACTTCTTCACACACGCTCTCGCCACTTACCACCATGTACACATCGTGTATCTTGGCAACCTTCAAGCGGAAGACTGGTGAGGGAGTCGGCCATGACCTGACTAATCACACAAGTCACTCGTCCAGGTTTATCGCCTATTCGGGTTCCATCCGCAAGGAGATCCAGCCGGGGTGTCGCTCATGGCCCCAAACGATGTGTGCAGGGTTCCCAAGCCCACCATCCGGGTGCCACTTGGTACACCATGCCACTATGCCTAGTCTGTCCCAAGCCCACCTGTACCAGGTGCCACTTGGTAGACTACTAACACTACCTACAAACACCAGAAACTAGTTGCAACTCCTGGGTAGAGATCGAGTTGATTAATAAGCCGAGAGGGGCCGAGTTACCGGAACCCAATGTGTGGTAGTAACTGTTTATGGATCACAAACATAGAACTCAGTTCCTGAGAACGGCTGCAATGAGACAACCCACCATGTACTGCTACATGGCCTCTCACCGCTACCTTTCCCAAATCGTGTTCACACACTTAGCTCTCAACAGTAGGACATGTTCACAACTTTCCAATTCAGCCCCGATGAATCAGACCTGACACAACTCTAAGCAATAGCAGGCATGACAAACAAGCATGAATGAGTAGGCACATCAGGGCTCAAACAAAACCTACTCATGCTAGTGGGTTTCATCTATTTACAATGGCAATGACAGGTCATGCAGAGGAAAGGGGTTCAACTACCGCATCATGTAACAGTTGAATCGTTGTTGTCCTAATGCAGTAAAAGAGAGCAGGAGCGAGAGAGTGGGATTGTATCGGAATGAACAGGGGGTTTTCTTGCCTGGCACTTCTGAATATAATATAGCTCTTCATCGGTGTCATCGAACTCATCGTCGGAGCACATCTATCGAGAGGGAACAACACTGGCAAACAGAGAAGGAACACAATCAATGCAATGCAAAAATATGATGCATGAATGTGACATGGCAATATGCTGTGATTTGAGCTCATGCAACTAGCAACAGGTTAAATGGAGTTGGTTTGAATCAAAGATTCAAATTCAAACTCCATATGTGATGTTTTAAATGCCCTTCATATGATTTGTCCTAAACTGCAGCTATAAGTTGTTCTAACATGCATGAAAATGGTACAGATGGATAGATTGGATTTTTCTGATCATTTTTCATATATAAATTATTTCATTGTGAGTTACGGTTGAATTTATATGAATTTTTGAAGTTTATACTATTTTCTGGAATTTCTAATTATTTTCTTATTTATTTTAATTCCAGAAAAAGCTTAACTGCGTCAGCACTACATCAAGGTGATGTCAGCAGGTCAACTAGATGGGTCCTGGTCAAACCTGACCAGTGGGATCCACTCATTAGTGACACAATGCTGCCCAGGGTCAACGACAGGTGGGTTCGGTCAACGGCCACGTCAGCAAAGTCAACCTGACATGTGGGCCTAGTGGATTAGTCTAAGTTAAACAGGGAATAAATGCCGGGGATTAATTATGGCGTGGGGCCCATCCGTCAGTGGCACATGGGTTAAGCTAACCGCGGGGTTAGTGGCTAAACTAAGCTGCCACGTCACCTAACCGGCGTCTAACCGCCGGCGCTAACAGAACGCGGCGGCGCTCCTTGTCTGGCCATCTCCGGCGATGGGAGCTTGCGTGGCTGGGCTCTACAGATGCGTTGCGGTGAGGCGCATCTAGTGGAGCACGCGGGGCAAGCTGGGGTGGTCAGTGGCAGCGACGGCAACGAGCTGGGCGACCGCCGGAGCTCGGACATCAACGAAACCGACGACGCAGCGCGCGGAGAAGCTAGCAGTTAGCACCTATGTGTTCCTCGCGTGCGCACGAGGCCAACGGACATATGCACGGGACCAAAAGGTCACAGGAAGGACGCTGGCGTCTCGGCTCCGGTGGAGGAGGCGGCTAGAGGAAGGGGTTGACCGCGGGGAGAGGGGGAAAATGCTCAGGGGATCACTGCGGTGCCGTAGGGATGGCCAGCGTGCTCGGGGCAGCTCAGACGGCGGCGAGTCGTCGATGAAGATCCGCGGCGGCCGACGATGAAGAAGAGGTCGGGGGCGGCGCTCCGAGGCCTTCCGGTCGAATGGACCGGCGGGGACAACTTAGGGGTAGACGTCGGTGCTCGTGGACTAGTCGGAGAGGCGAGGGGGAGGCGGTGGCTGCGGTGGTCCACGTCGGCGCTCTTGGGCGCGCTAAGAAGAGGAAGCGGAGGAGGGGAAAGAGGTCGACAAAGAGCAGAGAGCGAGGAGAGAGACGGAGGGGGTTGCGGGGCATCTCCAGACGCGTCGGGGGCGCCTCGGTGGCAAGCAGGAGGTGGCCAGGGCTGCGTCAGCGCTCGCCACCGAGCTGCTTCGGGGTGAGGGGGAGGAAGATGACAGAGTGGAGGAGGTGGGCTGGGCCGGCCAGCTCAGATGGGCCGCTAGGTGGGCTAGAGCGCCAGGTAAGTGCCCAGGTGAGTCTCTCTCTCTTTTATTTATATTTTTGTTCTGTTTTTCTATTTATGCAAATTTGTTTAAATTTGGTTTTCAAACCAAATCACTTTTAGAAATTCTGAAAATAGTTATGGGCACTAAGTGAATTATTCGAGAGGCCCTCAACTAATTCCAAAAATTGTTGGAGAATTTAAAAATATTTATAGTATTTAAATGCCCCAATCAAATAGAATATGAGTTAATTCAAAATCCAGAATGGCCTAGAAATATGTGCATCATTTTTGGAAGAGGTTCTGGGCTAATTCAAAAATGATGGGCATTTATTAAGGGCATTTTGGGTTCATTGAAAATATTTTTATTTTGATCCTAGTTGCATTTCATTTGGTGCTAGGGTTTGGACATCCCCATTTCAGGTTTAAGAAAATTTAAACATGATGCAACAACCAAGACTAGACCACAACAAGGCTGAAGCTATGGCTGTGGCAGCCAGCGCGATCAATTTCGACGATCGTGTACCTTTCATCCGTGCACAATTTTCTCTTCGGGCCTCGTCTCGTTATCGAAGTGTTGCTCGATCCGGAGGGATAGAAAAGAAGAAAAAGAAGAGAGTTAATATTTGTACATACCAAAATGCATCAATTAGCTATAGTCAGCACATGCTTAATTAATTAATATATATATACCTAGCCGGACTCCGTTCGGTCACCGGAGTCGTCATCATGGTGTCCTTCCCCCTCCGTTCGGTCACCGGAGCCGTCATCACGGTGTCCTTCCCCCTCCATTCGGTCACCAGAGCCGTCATCACGGTGTCCTTCCTCCTCCATTGTTTGATCATCATCGTCGTAGCCTGCTTCTTCATTCCGTGTTTCCAGACCATCGGTGCATGTGACATTGAGAAACGACAAGACGGCATCACTTCCGTGTGCAATTATCTCCCCCAACACCGCTTCTTGTGCTTCGTCTCAGGGGTGCAGATCCATAGTTTCTGCAAATATTTACAACATGACAATTATTATTCAAACATGACAGATGGATATATTAGTGGCAAACGTTGAACTAGCTAGCTAAGCACAATAAGGAATCATATTAGTGGCCTAGCCTCGACGCTTCTCTAGGGTTTGGCGTGGCCTCGACGACAACGCTCTTTTAACTTGGTAATTTGGGTGGCCTCAAGAGAGTTTGTCGATCGGGTAGGGGCGCGACGGGAGGGGGTAGGAGACCGACATCATTTTTTTCTAGGGTTTGGGTGTCCTCGAGAGTTTTGGTCGAGCGAGAGGGCCGGGGGGTGCTCCCGTGGTATAAGTTATCACAGTCGAGAGGGGGTATATCGACAACGGCAACATACGATGACCCCTCGACCCTCGAACCCTCGGCGACCCTCAAACCCTCGGTGACCCTCGACCCTCTACCCTAGTTAGTTCCCGCCCCTCTCCCCTCAAACCCTCAGCGACCCCTCCCCCCCCCTCATGTCGAAGTTATCGGGGACGGGGTATATCGACAACGACATACCCAATAAAAAATAAGAAGACGAAGAAGAAATAAAAAGAGGAGAAGAAGAAAGGAATAAAGGAGAAGATCGAAGAAGAAAAAAGAAGAAGAAAAAGAGGAGAAGAAGAAAGGAATAGAGGAGAAGAAGAGA
>NC_041386.1:56849420-56851880 GCF_002162155.2 Triticum dicoccoides | reverse complement strand
GAAGTTATCGGGACGGGGTATATCAACAACGAAGAAAAAAATAAAAAGAAGAGGAGAAGAAGAAAGGAATAGAGGAGAACAAGACTTCTTCTTCTCTTCTTTTTCTTCTTTTTTCCTCTTCTTATTTATTTCTCCTCTTCTTCCTCTCCTCTTTTTCTTCTTTCTTCCTCTTCTTATTTTCCTTTTTCCTCTCATTCTTTTTCTTCTTCTTCCTTTCCTAGCTAGATATATAAAACTTTTCTAAAAATGTAACTTTTGCATATATAAAACTTTTTCTTCTTCTTCTTCCTTCTTCCTTCTCTTCCTTCTTCCTAAATATATTAAACTTTTCTAAAAATGAAACTAACCTAAAATTAATGTACTAAATCGGAGAACATTAATGTACTAAAATTAATGTATTTTTAAAACATCATGCATATTACAATTGAAAAAAATACATACATACAAAAAACATGTAAAAAATACATACATACATATATGAACATACATCAAAAAATACATATATCTAAAAAAATACATACATACATATATGAAAATCTAAAAACATGTAAAAAAGCATGGCGACGGCGGCAGGGGTGCTCACAGAGGGCGGCGTCGGGGCGAGCAGGGGCGCGCGGCGGGCGGCGTCGGAGCAAGCAGGGGCGCGGGGAGTGGCGGCAACGTCGGGGCAGAGGGCAATGGCGACAGCGGCGGCGACGGCGAGGTGGAGCAGCCCGACGGCGTCAGCGATGACGTGGTGGAGCAACCTGACGATGTTAGGGCAGGGCTCGACGGTGACGGCGAGGTGGAGCAGCCTGACGACGTCGGGGCAGGGATCGGCGGCGACGGCGACGAGGAGCGGAGTGGGGGCGTCGGGGCGGAGAAGAAGTGATTTTTGCAGAAACTGCTAAGTGGTTTCGTATATACACGAAGCATTGGTACCGGTTCGTGGCACCAACCGGGACCAATGCCCCCTTTAGTCCCGGTTGGTGCCACCAACCGGGACCAAAGGTCTCTTTTCAGCAGCCCAAAGGACGGGAAGCGGAGGCCTTTGGTCCCGGTTGGTGGCACCAACCGGTACCAAAGGGGGGCTTTCGTACTGGTTGGTGCCCTTTGGTACTGGTTGGTGCCACCAACCGGGACCAAAGGCCTCGTGCTCCCCGTGGCCAAAACTTTAGTCCCACCTCGCTAGTTGAGAGGGGCGCGGAGTGGTTTATAAGCCCCACTGCCGCACCCCTCTCGAGCTCATCTCTATTGCAGGCTTACGAGCCTAATTGTCACTGCTATGCCTGATGGGCCTATTGGGCCTTCTGCGGGCCTGAATCCTGGCCCATGGTAGGGTTTCTACTCGTATTCACGCTGAGGTGGCCCAGTAGTTCGTACTTTTTTTGTTGCTTTATTTATTTTATTTTGTTTCTACTTACAACAAAAAACCTTATTGTTGTTATTTTAATTTATTTTATTAAAGTTTATTTATTTTATTAAAGTTTATTTATTTTACTTTTATAAAGTTTATTTTGTTTCTACTTCTTTATTTTATAAAAGTTTATTTTATTTTATTTTATCTTGTTTCTACTTATTTATTGTATTAAATTTTAATTTGTTTTATTCTGTTTCTACTTATTTATTTTATTAAAGTTTATTTTATTTTATTTTGTTTCTACTTATTTATTTTATTAAATTATAATTTATTTAATTTTGTTTCTACTTTTTATTAAAGTTTATTTTGTTTCTTTCTGCTTTTCATGTTTTGAACAGAAAATACTTTGATAATTTCAGTGGCATGAATTTTATATAATTTTAGTTTAAAAGATACTACAGGTTTATAAAAGCTTTTTAGTTCATTCCTTTTGCTATTAGAGTTTTATAAAAGTTTTTTAGTTAATTTTCTTTTCGCATGGTATCATCATTTCATCCATATAGCATGTGCAAGAAAGTAGAGAGGGTTACAGTAAAAACTGGATGCACTTCGTGTACAAAACGGATAATCTCTTTCGAAGTATGAGAGTTTCATATGGAAACTCGTCTGTTACAAAAGGATTTCATTTTTTTTTTGAACTTATTTGAACTCCATACTTTTTCTATGTTCAAAATGCACCATTCAAAGCCACATCATCAATTTTCAACCCTTTCTGACTTCATTTGTTATTTTTCATGCATTTACTGATTACTTTAAGCTATAAGACCCTGAAATTGAAAAGCACTACAAATGAACTCTGAAAAGGTTGAAAGTTGGCTGGTATCATCATTTCACCCACATAGCATGTGCGAGAAAGTAGAGAGGCTTACGGCAAAAACTGGATGCACTTCATGTACAAAACGGACAATCTCTTTCGAAGTATCAGGGTTTCATACGGAAACTCGTGTGTTACAAAGGGATTTCATTTTTTGAACTTATTTGAACTCCATACTTTTTCTGTGTTCAAAATGCACCATTCAAAGCCACATCATCAATTTTCAACCCTTTTTGACTTCATTTGT
>NC_041386.1:56826690-56849229 GCF_002162155.2 Triticum dicoccoides | reverse complement strand
TGTACAAAACGGACAATCTCTTTCGAAGTATCAGAGTTTCATACGGAAACTCGTCTGTTACAAAGGGATTTCATTTTTTTGAACTTATTTGAACTCCGTACTTTTTCTGTGTTCAAAATGCACCATTCAAAGCCACATCATCAATTTTCAACCCTTTCTGACTTCATTTGTTATTTTTCATGCATTTACTGATTATTTTGAGCTATAAGACCCTGAAATTGAAAAGCACTACAAATGAACTCTGAAAATGTTGAAAGTTGGCATGGTATCATCATTTCACCCACATAGCATGTGCAAGAAAGTAGAGAGGCTTACGGCAAAAACTGGATGCACTTCATGTACAAAATGGACAATCTCTTTCAAAGTATCAGGGTTTCATACGGAAACTCGTCTGTTATAAAGAGATTTCATTTTTTTTGAACTTATTTGAACTTCATACTTTTTTTGTGTTCAAAATGCACCATTCAAAGCCACATCATCAATTTTCAACCCTTTCTGACTTTATTTGTTATTTTTCATGCATTTACTGATTATTTTGAGCTATAAGACCCTGAAATTGAAAAGCACTACAAATGAACTCTGAAAAGGTTGAAAGTTGGCATGGTATCATCATTTCACCCACATAGCATGTGCAAAAAAGTAGAGAGGCTTACGGCAAAAACTGGATGCACTTCGTGTACAAAACGGACAATCTCTTTCGAAGTATCAGGGTTTCATACGGAAACTTGTCTGTTACAAAGGGATTTCATTTCTTTGAACTTATTTGAACTCCATACTTTTTCTGTGTTCAAAATGTACCATTCAAAGCCACGTCATCAATTTTCAACCCTTTCTGACTTCATTTGTTATTTTTCATGCATTTACTGATTATTTTGAGTTATAAGACCCTGAAATTGAAAAGCACTATAAATGAACTCTGGAAAGGTTGAAAGTTGGCATGGTATCATCATTTCACCCACATAGCATGTGCAAGAAAGTAGAGAGGCTTACGGCAAAAACTGGATGCACTTCGTGTATAAAATGCACCATTCAAAGCTACATCATCAATTTAGTACATATAACTCTCATGGATAGATAAGTGACCAATTTAATAGAAGTTTATCATCACATTAAAAACAAAGTACATACATAGTTCTCATTGAACAACATATAGCTCTCCAGAGCATCTAGTTAAACCATACATTGAAACTATGTGAAACCTTTCAATGCAACAATAAATGCGGTCATAATCACAACCAAGGTAAAAATTGATCCAACAGCATAATGATACCAAGCCTCGGTATGAATGGCATATTTTCTAATCTTCAACCACATTGCATCCATCTTGATCTTGTGATCATCGACGACATCCGCAACATGCAACTCCAATATCATCTTCTCCTCAATTTTTTTCCTTCAAGTAATTGTTTTCTTCTTCAACTAAATTTAACCTCTCGATAATAGGGTCGGTTGGAATTTCTGGTTCAACTACCTCCTACATAAATAAAAATCTATGTTAACTTGATGGGCATAATTGTCATAAACAATAAATGAACCAAATAGTTATAAAAGATAATATATACCACATCCAAATCATAGCCAGGACGAGGGCCGACGGGGGCGGATACCAAAACCATCGCACTATATAAGCACAAGCAATAATAAAAGTAAGAAAATTAGACAAGTATCTATCTAAAGTAAGAATTTTTTTCTTTCAGAAGAAGATAAGAGGCTCACCACAGTGGTGCAGGCGACGAGATCGGCGCGGGCGATCGACGGCGGTGAAGACGGGGACAAGACGTGATGGACTGCTAAACCTAGACAAATCTCAGGGAAAATGGAGTTTGGAGGTCGAGCTTCGAGAGGAGAAAGCTTAACTAGCGTGGCTTGGGCATTTCATCGAACACCTCATGTGCATAGGAGGTGAGTTAGAGCACCCAAATGCCCTCTCCTCGTCGGCCAGAAAAAACAGAGCACTATGGAGTGCTCTGCTGCAGCGACGGGGTATATATAGGCAACTCATTTGTCCCGGTTCATGTCTGGAACTGGGACTAAAGGCCAGCCTTCTGTCCCGGTTCGAGCCAAGAACCGGGACCAATGTTTGTGGGTCAAAAGCGAGGACCATTGGTCCCGGTTCGTGCCTGGAACCGGGACAAATGAGTCCATACGAACCGGGACCAATGCCCACGAGGCCCCGGCCGGCCCCCTGGGCTCACGAACCGGGACGAATGCATTCATTGGTCCCGATTCGTGAAAGGACCGGAACTAATGGGCTGGCCAGACCCGAACGAAATCCCCTTTTTCTACTAGTGGGAGGTTCATTTTCAGTACTTCACCATTCTAAAAAAGGCGCATGAGTATTGAGTAGCCGTTGCATCTATCTTGCAAGCTAAGTCACACCTAGCCGGTAAAACAGAGCACATGTAGCATAGTTGCGGTCCATGATACATAATAATGGCGTGGCGCACGGGGGTCTTGTATTTGATAATTGCCATGTGCTTACCGAAAGTCTACAACATCTTATAATTATTATAATCTCGTCCTGTCATCGTACCATCACCCTAGTGAAACATGACACTGCATGTATGCTCAGAGTACCTTTTGGCTTCTGCCAAGATGTTCAGACCCGAGTGCATCGGCTCAACCTTAATCAGCCCAAGATGTTCAGAGCGCCAACGCTTTCTTCTACTAGTACTAGCTCTGTGAAGTGTGAAGAAATATAAGAGTGTTTAGGCTCACTACTTAATTTGAAGTGGGAGACTAGCTTGGCTGCCATTGAATTATTAATCCATCCATGCATGCATACACAAACTGCGGCTCGTGTACTCATCACCCTGGCCCGACTCACACTCTCACTCACTCACTGCCATAGCAAGCTACGAAGTGCTAACCATGATGGACATTTGTCGTAATGCCAACCCCGGCACTTGATGAAATCCTGCCTGTCAAGCCAGTTTGTAATCTCGTACTGTAGTACTAGCCTTTCTTCTCCCTTTATTTCCCCATTTTCCCGCGAAAGTTAGCCGCAACCCGCTGCGGACTATCATTTCGCGTGCCGTCGGAGAGCCCAAACCTCGACCCCTTTTGCTCCTACATAAACGGTCACAGATTCACAGTTCGACAGGCAGCAGAGCAACCGAATTCTGCAGGATTAAAATTGTTCCTAGGTGAACTAAAAGGAGGAAGCTGTGATCGATCGAGAACGTCGTCATGGCACCAGCCGTCGGCGCGGAGGAGCAGGACGTGCCGCTCTTCCACCCGTCCCCGTGCGCCTACTACGTGCAGAGCCCCTCCGCGGCGTCGCACACCCTCAGCCACCCGGCGTCCGAGTCCACGGCGCTCATCCTCTCGCCGTTCCCGGAGACCGCCTTCGCCGCCCCGCGCCGTAGCGACGACGCCGGCGCCGGCCGCCACGAGCACGACCAGGAGGCCTCCCGCCTCGCCCTGTCCCGCTACTCCTCCTCTCGCGGCTCCAACAACTCCTTCCTCACCGACAAGAAACCCAGCGGCGGCGGCGGCAGCAGGGGGGCGCGGCAGGTGCTGAGGGTGGTCTCCGGGCGGTCCGACGACGACGACGGTGTCGGCGCCGACCAGAGGAGCGGGGCGTGGAGGTACGTGAAGCTGGACCCGGAGGCGCCATGCTGCTGCATCGCGTTCCAGGTGGCGTGGAGGGTGGCCGTCAGCATGGCGATCGCGCTGCTCGTCTTCGTCGTCGTCACAAGGCCCGCGCACCCCGGCGTCTCCTTCAAGGTCGGCAAGGTGGAGCGGTTCAGCCTCGGGGAAGGGCTGGACGGCTCCGGCGTGATCACCAGCTTCCTCAACTGCAACTGCTCCGTGGAGATGGCCGTGGAGAACCACTCCAAGGTCTTCAGCCTGCACCTCCTCCCGCCGCTGCTCGACATGTCCTTTGGCCACTTCACCTTCGCAGCCTCACAGCAGGTACGCATACATCGCCATGTACACGTGCATTGCAGCGGCACGCCGGCCCGCCTAGTAGTCTGCTTATCACCTTGCGTGATCGACGCAGGGAGAGGGGCCGCACGTCGTCGTCGGGCCGCGGGGCGCTACGACGGTGAGGCTCTTCGTGGCGGCGCAGGAGAAGCCGATGTACGCGGCGGGGCGCGGCATGCAGGACCTGCTCGAGTCCGGCAAGGGCGTGCCGGTCACCATCGCGGTGCGGTCGCGGTCTCGGTACCGCGTGGTTGGGAGCATGGTCCGGCTCACGTACCGCCACGACTCCCAGTGCGTGCTGTACCTCAGGAGGAGATCGCCGTGGCGGGACAACACCCTCGCCGCCGACGGCCGCTCCACCTGCTCCGCAGCAACTCTATAAATCATACTACATGTACTACTCATCTTTTTGGCGACTTTTGTACTGTAGTACATTGTTCATGTACATCTCGAATTCTCAATCGAGGATTTCATTTGCCACTTCACGAGAGACGTTGCAGTTCAGTTTTTACGTGTGGAAATGGACACGGATGTGATTATATATAGATTAATTTGACTTGTGCAAATTGTCTACTGAGTAATACAGTATGAAAGTATGATCTGAAATTTGAGCAAAAATCTTCCAAAAAAATGGAAGATGCTCGTCCCATGGACAAAAGCGTTTAACCACTCGATGGTAGCCGAAGTGCCAGAGTAGGTGGTTGGCGCTGGATCGCGCGCTGCCATGAATGGCCCGCTCGTCGGGAGACGTGGTGCGGTGGACGAAGCGCATCTCGGCGCTGGCGAGGGGCGGGCGCGCGGCGGAGGCCGTGGCAGAGTTCTCCAGGATGGACGCGGCGCCGAACGCGCTCACGCTGGCGAGCGTCCTCCCGGCGTGCGCCAGGCTGCGGAGCCTCGGCCTGGGGCGGGCCATCCACGGGTTTTGGCTCCGGCGAGGAGGCGGCCCCGGCGCGAACCCGATCGTGGACAACGCCGTGCTGGACGTGTACGCCAAGTGCGGGGCCCTCCGCAGCGCGCGCCGCGTGTTCGACGGAATGCCCGAGCGGGACGTCTTCTCCTGGACCGCGATGGCGTGGGGGCTCGCGAGGGGCGGCAGCCCGCAGGACGCCGTCGCGATGTTCCGGGCGATGCTCTCCGACGGCGCCCGCCCGAACGAGGCCACCTTGGTCAGCGTCCTGCACGCCGTGGCGTCCACCGGCGCTCTGGCATGCGGCAAGCTGCTGCACTCGTACGCGCTGAAGCGAAGGCTCGGCGGCGAGCAGGTCGTCGCCAACGCGCTGGTCGACGCCTACGCCAAGTGCGGCGAGGCGCGGCTGGCGTTCGAGGTGTTCGACCTGCTCCCGGACAAGGACCTGGTCTCCTGGGCCACCGTCATGAGGGCCATGGCCGTGCACGGCCGGTGCAGGGAGGCGCTGCAGCTCTTCTCCGTGATGCTGCGCCAAGGTGTTCGACCGGACGGCGCCGTGTTCCTGTCGTTGCTCTATGCCTGCTGCCATGCCGGGCAGGTAGACCAGACGCTGCACCTCCTGGGCGCCATGGGAAGGATCTACGGGGTCGCGCCGCAGCGGGAGCACTACACGTGCGTGCTCGACGCCTGCGGCCGGGCCGGGAGGCTCGACGGAGTTGGAGAAATCTTCAGGCGGATGCCCGTGGAATGCGATCAGCAGGTACTTGGAGCTTACTGCTCCCATGCAAGTGCGAGTAAAGCAACCGGCGTTGCCGGCGAGCGGTTCCTCTGGAAGAGGTTTCTCGCCGGAGAAGTGGCTGCCGGGCAGGAAATGTACGTGCTCATGTCCAAGTCGCTGGCTGATGCAGGGCGATGGGACGACGTTTGTTCTGTCAGGGAGAGGGCTGCTGCAACAAAGATCGACGAGGCTGCTGCTTGCACTTGGATCCAAGTGTAGCATCATTGTTCACATCACCATTCAACAAGGCGAAAGTTCTACTACCTTGCATGCATGAGATCTTATAGGCACGATTTTGATGTAAGAATCTATTATCAGATAACAGTGCAAAGCTATCAAAAAATTCCTTGTAAATCAAAATATGTACCCAGGAAAAAAAATAACTGCACGAAATATGTTACAAGCAAGTAATGGAATAGTGTGAAAAATTGATGCTCATCTGGCATAAGTACAATAACTGAACTGTTTAGACTCGTGAGATCCATACAGTGCCGATTTCAGAAATAACAAAGGCAATATACTCTGATGCCACATATACCTATGAAGTATGAACTATTCCTATTCTAGAACTCTACATCAAATAATAGGGGATAGCTATTTGCGTTTGTATGTAATTTGTGCACTTTGGATGCACTGTTTCCACCATCCATTTATACAACTTAGAGTGGTGGCGAGAGGAACATGTGTCTAGGAAAATGTATAAATCTTTTATATTAGATAAATTTTGTTTCTACCATAGCCATCCCAGTAAAATTGTACACTAGCTTGATGGTGCCATCGACTAATATACAAGCCAGATGTACCAACACATCGACTGACTCGACTTAAGCTAACCTAAATAACCAGGAAAATGTTGCAGCGTCACCATAACTGCTGTTGCATCGCCAAAGGAGCCAACTGTGCTATTTAACCCTAAAAATTCAAACAGGGGAAATAACATTAGTACCACACTTATGAGATACAAAAAAGAGGACTAGAAACACATTATTGTCATTGCTAACTAGGCATTATCACTTACTGCCCACTACCACTAATTGTTTGTTCTCAACAAAAGGAGAAACCAACACCTCAGGATCGTCGCATTTTCCATAGAAATAAATTGAATAAAAGGAACACTAACAATGAGCTAAAAAAACGTAAGGAAATCATCACATTTGGCAAATCAAAATAGCATGCACCAAATGACATTCCATAG
This sequence comes from Triticum dicoccoides, assembly GCF_002162155.2. Lineage (NCBI taxonomy): Eukaryota > Viridiplantae > Streptophyta > Magnoliopsida > Poales > Poaceae > Triticum > Triticum dicoccoides. The sequence continues at coordinate 56,842,419 of NC_041386.1, read as the reverse complement.
AGCACCAATTTTATCCAACTACTCCCTCCGTACCATAATATATGGCATTTTAGCAGTTCAATTTGAGCTGCTAAAACGTCATATATTATGGTACTGAGGTAGTAGATACAAATGCCAATGCTTTGACAAATTGAAAATAGACAGGTATAAGGAAACTTCAATCATCGAAGAACATGGTTCCTCCTCTATATCAGAAAGTTGACCCCAAAGCAGAGATGCTAAGTGATATGGTGAAAGTCTATGTACATCCGCTGATCACAAAATGAATGCACCACAACATCAGCGCATCCATTTTCCAAATAACAGCACAACATTTCAATATGCACAGTACCAACATTGAGTGAACCAGTACAGTCTTTTTAAACTAATCCAGTTCAAAAAACAATAAACTTGTTTAGTCTATAACATGATCAGACTTGAATCTCTTTTGTTCATGGCTTCAGAAGCATTTAACAATCATGTATATGAAGAAGCTTGTGCAATATCGTCTGAGATGGTTTGGACATATACAGCGCAGGCCTCCAGAAGCTACAGTGCACAGCGCATGGTTAAAGCGTGCTGATAATGTCGAGAGGTTGGGTAGACCAAACTTGACATGACAGGAGTCAGCAAAGAGATATCTGAAGGACTGAAATATCAGCAAAGAACTAGTCATGGACAGGGGTGCGTGGAAGTTCGCTATCCACGTGCCAGAGCCATGAGCTGGTATCAAGATCTTATGGGTTTGAGCTCTAGCCTACCCCAACTTGTTTGGAACTAATGGCTTAGTTGTTGATGTATATGAGGAAGAAACTCATCATGATAAGGACCAAAACGATAAGTATGCACTGGACCTTTGTGTTACCTTAAAACGTTGCACAATGGAGAAGCGTCTTCTTTCGTCTTGTTGGGCCCAAGGCGTTTTCTTTCTGGCAGCTGGTCTCAACCTTGTTTGAAGATTGATTTCGTCTCTATCAAATGGAACCGGGGAGCGATCCCTGATGATGTAAGAAAAATCTGGCATTAACAGCTTGGTTCCTCAAATGCATTGTCTGCTGCAACATCCTTTTTGTTTCCACTTCCTGATTCAAACCCCAAAGTAACCAAAATGAATTTCATAAAAAAAGAATTATTTCATCAAATATTTCAATAGAATACAACTTTTGCATCAATATTTGAACTTTGAATGTCTTATTTCTCTACCCTTAGTAGTGATAAAGTGATAAAATCTATTTGACATTCAGCAGATAGAACTTTACTACAAGATAATTCAAAGAACTATGAATCTTCAACTTAATTTGGAGATTCTTATGGCAATATCCTTACAGTTTACTGAGAGCTTGGACTATTATCGCAGGCAAGTGAGATTTTTCTTACCAGCTTACTTTCATACTCCCTCCGTCCAAAAGTAAGTGTCGCTGATTTAGTACAACTGTAGTACAATTTTATACTAAATCAACGACATTTATTTTGGGAGGGAGGGAGTACTTGACAAACAAGTGCATCATCCGAATATACTTTCCATTTCTGTGTTTAATCATCACAGGCAATATGCAACGCAGAGACATTTTGAACCATTTTGGTGGGCATCACTGGTTGAAAAAAATGTCAACTTAGAGTTTGGAGAGGCAATGGAGCACATCAAAATACTTACTTAATACCTATTTTAAGAGTCAAAACTAGATGACTTTGGCACAACTGATCAAACATTATTACATAACAAATTTCCTTCTGGAGGAAAGCAAAACAAAATAAGAAGTGCAATCTCCAACTGCATCCATAAACAATCTCTTTCACCAAAATGCAGAAGGGGGTCACAATAACAGACAACACAATGATGAACAATGAATGCGTACACGGGATTGTCCACGTGGAAAGAAACCATAACATGAAGCACAAATCCATACCTTTATGCCCAATATTTGCTCTAGAAAACATTTGAGCTTGATCATCTTGTCCAGGCCCAAACTTCTATTTCTCAAAAAAGGGCAGCCCGGTGCATGTAGCTCCCGCTTGCGCAGGGTCCGGGGAAGGGTCCGACCACTTTGGGTCTATTGTACGCAGCCTTGCCCTACATTTCTGTAAGAGGCTGTTTCCAAGACTTGAACCCGTGACCTCATGGTCACAAGGCAGCAGCTTTACCACTGCGCCAAGGCTCCCCTTCTATTTCTCAGAGCTCGTAAAATCAGGCACTTCTCCCTGAAAAACTAGCTGGGATTAATATCATGTAAAGAAGGTGAAATTAAACCATGGCATAATTTTAGGTGCCAACTGACCTGATGAAAGATGAGAGATTGCTGGTGTGTGAAGGACGAGGGAACCAGCACCAAAAGGTGATTTGCATGATTATGCTAACTCAAACTCTCATTTCAGGTACTCAATCAGTCAATCTTGAGATTATCATCTAATTCCTAGACTGGTCAGTATAAGAGAAACTTCATTGATATTCTCACGCTTGTAGTAGCCTTCCCAGCATAATACCCTAACTAATGGGATGAAGATGCAAGTATCTAGCTCAAATCCTCTACAGCGTATTTCATCAAGTAGGTTGAGCACCTTTTTATATCTTACTCCTTTGACCAACCGATTGTTCAGGTGAACAACATGATCAGGCACCGACCCATCTCTCAAAGATGCAAGAGAGTTTATTGCCTCGACAAATTTTCGATCTTTACATAAGCTATCGATCAATGTAGCATTAGTAAAGTTGTTTGGAGAAATTTGCCTACTGCACATATTGATATAAGTTAGCTTGACTCCACGTAAATCCCCAGCATTGTAGAATCCATGAATCAAAGTATTGAAAGCCACAACATCATATCCAATCCACTCATTATCTATTAGACACTTTGCCAGACGGAATTTCCCAACTCCACAGAAGCCACGTATTGCAATTGTAAAACTAAACATATCTGGCCCAATGCCCTTTTTCAACAGATCAACCAGCAGCTTGAAGACTCTTGCAAAATCACCGGCATCGCAGAGCCTACCCATCAGAGTGTTATAGCAGAACACATCAGCATGCCAGCCTAATTCTTCACTGTGTTCCAGCAAGCAGACTGCTTCTGAAAACCTTGCGTCTCGGCACAAGCAATCAAATAGAATACTCAGTGTCTCAACCGTTGGCAACAGCCCTCTGTTGCGCATTTTATCTACTTGATTACATGCCTCATCCAAGAACCCCATCCTGCACAGAGCAGACATGTAAATATTGTAGGTGACAGCATTGGGCGTCCACCCCTTCTCTTCACTTCTTTCTAATATCCTCTCCACCTTATCAAATTCCCTGATGCCGCAAAGCCCCTCAATAAGCACGCTGTAGGATACGACATCCGGGGGGCAGCCGGCATCGACCATGGCATCGAATAACCTCTCTGCTTCGAGAATCTTACCCTGCTCGCAGTATCCACGTAGAATCGCGGTGTAGGAGCGGACAGTGGGGCGGACTCCTCCATCCATCATGTGGTCAAGGATGCCCCAGGCCTCCTCCAGCCGCCCGGAGTCGCAGAGCATGGAAATGTAGCAGTTGTACACGGCGGCATCAGGTGAGCAGCTGGCGGAGGTCATCGCAAGGAAAATGTGGTGCATAGAGTCGAGCGAGCCATCATGGCACTTGAGCAGTGCGGTGAAGGCAGACGCGGTGGGCGTGAGGCCGGAGACGAGCAGGGAGGAGAAGGCGGCGCGCGCGGCGCGGGGCCGGCCGGAGACGGCGAGGGAGGATATGAGGGTGGTGAAGAGGGGCGCGGTGGGGGGGAAGGGGAGGGAGCGGAAGAGGCGGAGCACCTCGTCTGGGCGGCCGGCGCGGGAGTAGGCGGACATGAGAGCATTGTAGGCGGCGGGGGAGCGGGCTGCAGGAACCGATCCTGCGGGCGGCGATGGGGAGGGGTTGGCGGAGAAGGAGGCCAGGGCGGAGAGGAAGGAGGAGAGCTTGCGGTCGTCGAAGCAGCGGCGGGGGAAGGTGGGGCGGAAGGGCATAGGAGGCGCCGGCGGCGGGCGGAGAGGTGTGGTCGGGTCGCCAGGGTTTTTAGTAGGGTTTTGGGCCATTTTGCTGGTTTTGGTTTTGGAGGGAAAGGAATCAGACTGGGCTATTCGCGTGTTGGGCCGGCCTGGGTTTCGGCTTGAGTCGAGTTTGTTTTTCGTAGTGTATTTTTTCTCTCTGGGAAATACTTCAAAGAGGCCCGGTCCATTCCAAACACCTGAGAAAGCCTGCTCGCAACATGCTGGACTCATGGGCGGGACATATGCGTGTTTTTTTAGCATTTGTTTTTCTTACTAGAGTGATGAAAATACATTTTTGCGTATGAGTAAAGATGGAACTATTCAACCTTGATTTGTTAGCCGGACAAGCATGGGCTTTAATGCAGAACACGACAACACTCGGTTCTCAGATTTTGAAGGCAGATTATTCTCCAAACTGTGATTTTTTATGGATGCAAGTTTGTGGTCTCCCCCTTCGCAAATATGAAGATCAGTTGTAGAAGGACGTGATGTCCTTACACAAGGCGTAATTAGAAGGATTGAAATTGGGGAAGATACAAATATATGGGTGAACAACCACTACCGAGGGATAATGCACTTAGGCCGGTGGCGGCCAATTCAGCATACCCACCAATTATGGTCAGTGAGCTGAATGACACTATGAGTGGTTCATGGAACAAACAACTACTCCCTCCGTTTCAAATTACTTGTCGTTCAAATGAATGTATCTAGCACTAAAATAGTGTTAGATTCATCCACTTGAGCGACAAGTAATTTAGAATGGAGGGAGTAGTAGTAGAAAAGCATTATTTTTGTCTTGTCGATGCGTAAGTTATTTGATCTATACCGGTGCTAATGCAATTCAACAAGACTTATGAGCATGGCATTTTGACCACAATGGAATCTTCTCGGTTCGGCTGACATATAAGATGCTTGTAGACACAAAGAAACGAACGGATGATTGGCTGGAGGTACGGTCATCTTCCTCCTCGTCACGACAAATTGGTCAATAGTAAGAGGAGAGTTTTTTTTTTCTGGAAAGGAGAATGACCCTGGCCTCTACATCATTTTGATGCACACAGCCATAGTAAGACGAAAGTTTCGCCAAAGATTTACGTCTTCGCATGGAGGTTAGTGAAAAATTATCTTCCCACTGGGACGTTCTCCACCAGCGCAGCATGGTGTCATCAGCTGCATGAGATATATGCGATGCTTTACCGTCGAGGAGCATGTGATATATACCGTCGAGGAGCCACTGCAGATGATAGCCGAAGAGCCTCAAGTGACATTATTGTTGAGATTGAGCGTCGACGAAGCATTTTTGAGGTTGTACACTTCGAGTATAAAAGTAGAAAATCCAACAAGAGTACATAAGGCAAGTTTGTTCTCCTTTTGCTGGTAGGACGACATGTCTGGTTGATTTCTCCTCCACACCCTTTTGTTGTACATGTAAACATTATCATATTAATAAGGGATAAGTCTATTTTTGGTCCTCGAACTCTTTCGAGAGTTTAGATATCGTCCCTCAACTCAAAATCGAATAGTTTTCGTCCCTCAACTATCAAAATCGGATACTTTTCGTCTCTCATGCCGCTTCGGGCGGTTTTCGTCCGCATGAACAGTAAACCGATAAACAGTAAATTCAAAAAAATAGCAAAAAAGTCAAACAAATCTGAAAAATTGTGGGATCAAAGTTCCTCGGGTGCGCAAGGAGCATGATTCTTTTTGCTATTTAGACATTTCAGGAGCTCGTGACAAAGAAAAAACCATAAATATGTACATCAGTGAAAAAGTGCACTATATTGTTTTTTTTTTTGGCTAGAGCTCCTCCTATGTCATTTGAGCATGAAAAAATGCGCGCACCTTGCACACCCAAGGATCTTTGATGCCAAAAAGTTCATAGTTTTTGCTATTTTTTTAATTTACTGTTTACCGACGTACATATTTACAATTTTTCTTTGTCATGGGCACCTGGAATGTCCAAACAATATGAAAATTTGTACGCACCTTGTGCACCCGAGAAACTTTGATCCCACAAATTTTCAGAATTGTTGCCATTTTTTCGAATTTACTGTTCGTCGATTTACTGTTTATGACGGACGAAAACCGCCCGAAGCGGCATGAGGGACGAAAACTATCCGTTTTGATAGTTGAGGGACGAAAACTATTCGTTTTTTAGTTGAGGGATGATTTTTGAACTCTCGGAAGACCTCGAGGACGAAAAATATACTTATGCCTATTAATAAAGTCGGCTGCCTTGATCTAAAAAAAGATAATAAAATGATATTTTGATCAAGCATTCAAATCAGGAACTAATTTCGAGGATGTCTTCCATTTGGGCAGACCTATAAATTAGATCCATTTGTGGTAATTTTGAGTTCATTTCTAATCCATTTTTGAATGGATATGTTATCTTGTGCACATGCCTACATGCCTCGGAACAACTTTTTATAGCGATGACTCGGCATAAATTGGTATAAGGTGTATTGTCATATGTTACATTTGACAAGCGGGCTTCCCCCACTATTGCACCCCATATGTCATTTCCTTCTTAATTTTTGCTTTTAGGCACCTGAGGTTTGGGTTTCCGTGATATTGAGATTTTTAATTTGGCACTTCTGGCTAGGCAGGCGTGGAGAGTACTCAATGATCCTGACTCGTTAAGTGCTCAAATTCTGAAAGCGGCATACTTTCCAGGCTCAGATTTATTCGGGGCTGAGTTAGGCTCTCATCCTTCACAAATTTGGCGAGCAATTCTGGATGGTCGTGACATTCTAGCTCAAGGGATTATTAGAAGGATTGGAGATGGGAGACAACAATGATTTGGGAGCAGAACTGGATCCCAAGGGACGGGGTCAAGCGTCCTATTACCTCTTTAATCCAACATCCGCCGATTCGAGTGGCAGAACTCATTGATAGCAGCTCCGCTATATGGAGAGAGGAGGTTGTACGGAACACTTTTACACATTTTGATGCAGAAGCAATACTTAGAATACCACTTTGTCATAGAAGAGTACAGGACTTCTGGGCCTGGAATGAGGAAAAACAAGGAATTTTCACAATACGTTCTGCATACCGTATGATAGTGAGGATCAAGTTGGAGAGGGAAGCGTGGTTGGAGGAGAGTGAAAGCACGTCTCATACATCAGCAAGACAGGGGGTTGGGATGATATCTGGTCGCTGCAGGCACCGACCAAGCTGAAAATATTCTTGTGACGTTTAGCACAACACTCAATGCCTTCACAAGATCTCCTTCATCATAGCAATATGGCCACATCACCGGCTTGTATTTTATGTGGAGCACATGATAGTTGGAGACATGCCCTATTGAGCTGCCCTGTGTCAAGGTGTACATGGGCTCTGTCGTCGGAACCAGTGCTCGAGCAGATCAGCATAAATCAGGAGGAGAATGCTAGAAACTGGATATTTACCATGAGCGAAACACTGGATACTGAGGCCTTCCAGCGTTTATCTATCTCACTTTGGGCAATATGGAGTGACGGGCGGAAAGCTCTCCATGAGGGTATCTTTCAGAGTCCACATGCGATCAACGGGTTCATCAACTCTTACTTGGCAGAGCTACGGTCACTTGACACACTTCCAAGGACAGACACATCAAGGGCTCATCCAGCAGCCAAGGTCTGGGTGCCACCACCGGAGAATCATGCTAAGGTGAACGTTGACGCAGCCGTTAGCCGCAGCGGTCGTCATGGGGCAGTCGCGGCTATCAGCCGTAGCGGAGATGGGACCTTTCAGGGGGCGTCAATGGTCGTATTCCCCACGGTGATCGCCCCTGCTACTTTGGAGGCCATGGCGATAAGGGAAGGGATTGCCCTCTCACTGGACTTGAACAATCAGAACATTCACATAGCTTCAGATTGCAAGAATGTGGTACAGGAGATCAAGGAAGGGAGCAGATCAAGCTATGGTGCTATAATTCACGAGATTAGTTTAGGCCTTAATGCCTTTATTTCATGTAACATAGTCTACGAAAGTAGGAGCTCGAACTTCGAGGCTCACAATCTAGCGAAGCATGCTTTGGGACCGGGACGCCATGTATGGCTAGCTCACTCGGGAAACCTTCCGTCCGTCCCTGTAAATGTGGTGACGAGTTAATAAAGCTTCATGTGATTGTCTAAAAAAAGGCACCTGCAGATCTAGCGGGGCCAGGATGAGGCGCCCCACCCTAATAGTTTGGCCTAACCCTTATATCTTCTACTCCCTCTGTCCCAATAGTTTGTAAAAATGTCTTATTTTATAGGACGAAGGGAGTATATATAAATAGCTAGCCCCCACTAACTTATCTCTCTAACATTCAAACATGACTCCTCATTGTTCAACACGCATGGGAAAAGGCCCACCACAACATGCAACCATGCATAAGGAGAAGACATATCAACATAAAAAAATGCAAGAAAAATTATGTTCTACTATGATATTTATATTATAGAATAATCAAACACCATAAATAGTATTTATTTTTGGTTTTAGTTTTCATATCTCCAAATACTTTTTTCCCATAAAAGTATACAACCAACTCTCATTACATTATACTCCCTCCATTCCTTTATCTAAGGTGTATTATTTTCAGCATGTTAACCAACGCACATAATTATGGATTATTTAGGACAAAATTACCCTTGTCTAATTCATAGATTGGCGGCAAGTAAATCATTTAGGCTAGGAAAGGAAGAGATGCACGCAATCAGGAGAGAGATAGTTTCTTTTTCTTTCTTACAAGGAGATAGGAGTACATGCAATCAGGGAGGAGATACTTTCCTTTTTTCTAGAGGGACAAGATCGGAATTATGAGGAATTAGAACAAATGCACCTTACATTGTGGAATTTTATCGAAAAACAAATGCACCTTGTATAAAGAACGGAGGGAGTACTAGACGATTGCCCGTGCGTTGCAATGGGAGTATAAACATTTTAGTATATTAGCCTATGACTGCACATCCATTATGATATTGATGTGCTAAAATCTTAGCAAGTTGATCTTGCATGCAATCGCCATGATTTACCTGCCATTTTGTCGTCAAGTACTTATTTGGTAAGAATTTAATGACTTACCAAACAAAATATATTTTTATTTTGGTAAGCTAATAAAATATGCGACAATTGATTCTATTTTAGGGAGAATGAATGGGAGAAAAATTATAGATGGGAGAAAACAATCAAAGAGGAGAAGAAAAGAGTGGAACGTATATAAGAAAGGTTGGACGAAAGAGACATGAAATGGGAACCTTACATTATTTTTAAATAGTAGAGATAGAGATTGCAAAACATTTTCGCAACATGCGAGGTATCATCTAGTACTCCCTTGGAGGGAGTACCACAAGTAGAGTAGGGCGAAAAATCTAGTCTACTCACCTCTGCCACACCCTACTAACAAATTGAATTGACCTAGATCTTCAAGCATTAGTGTTTCGGGGACAACCTTTATAGTTGAAACTGGTATGGACGTGTCAGCGTGTAAGAAAATTAATTCCATGATGACTATTGCCAAAGCTCGTTCGTAAAAAGTTGCCCGGCAACTATTCTCCTGAGCTAGCGTAATACGAGTTATTGTACACACACACACGCACTGTTTTGGTTTCAAGCGTGTCGTCCGACTACTTTTCTTGTTAGCTAGCGTATGACACTATAGTTGTCATTTTTTTAGCATATATGGCACTATAGTTTCTGTACACGCACTCCTCTGATCCAAGTGTGGCGTCCGACACGTTTTCTCCCGAGCTAGCGTAACGTGTTTTTCTTTTGTGCACAAACCGCTTTCAAGTCATCAAGTGTATGTTACACCTTTTTGTCCTAAGTCACTGTGTCGTGTTTAGCTTTCTGTTGCTCACGCGACAAGTTTGTTATTGTCTCACGTGAGCACATAGTTAACTAACCGATCGATGATCACTTGAAGCTGCGTGGCCTGGTAAACCCAGCACGGCCCCGCCGCGCGGTGTCCCGACTGCTGCCAAGCAGTACGTCTTGGGGAGAGGACATGGGAACACTTGTTCACTTGCCCCGTGATACTGTGGCTCCAAATTACTAAAGTTGCATCCCCATATATAGCAGCAGCATCGTGACAGCAAAACGCCAACCCACCGCCCCCTCCGACGGGCATCGCCGGCAACCGCATGTGTTCCGGGTGTTCCGATGCACGCATGCATGGCCCAGTGGCGCTTTGCTTTGCACCCAACACACACACGGATCGTCGGACCGCCCGGGGCCGCCCGAGCATTCATGTGCCGGCCCGACGCGCTGGCCCTCCTCTCCTCTCCTCTCCTCTCCTCTCCTCTCCGTCGTCTCAGGCGACGTACGCGCGCGCGCTCGGTCGAGAAGATTACGGTGCTGCAAAAGCTTGGGGGATCCGACGAAGATCGGCCGATGTGCCGGAGCGGCCGACATGCATGGTCGCCCCGCGCCGCGCCGCGCGGGGGGCAGACCGGCCGGCCGTACGGCGGCGCTGAGAGATCATACAGCTTTGCGCTATAGTTAGATCGGCGGGCCGGCTTTCCCCAGCACACGGTGGTGTACACATCATGTTATGTCAGGAGTTTCGATCGTCACGTAGTACGTACATCAAAAAGAGGCCCCCAGCCTGCAGCTAGAGCACAGGGACGAGGGACATGGCCATCTATACATGCATGTGCCGTGGCTGGCTCTGGCTGAATTATTGGCCAACTCCGTTCTGTGATACTAGCGTCAGCTAGCTAGCCAGTAGATGTAGATCACTCCCTCCCACCGCATCTAGGACTGCATGCAGCTAACTGCCTAGCTGAACTAACTGTAAAGGTAAACACTTCACGTAGGTAAAACTGTCGTGTCGACTGTCGAGTACACGCATAGTACGCGTGCAGGCCGACCGAGTTAATGGATCTCTCCTATAGCTGCCTTAGCTGACACAGTCGTCTTGATCAATTCGAGCGGCAGTTATATCTCGATCGAGTTGGCGGGGGATTAATTAATGTGTCAGTCGACCGTGACGCCATCACCATGCATGCCCTGTGCTGCGTGGTACTCGCAGTACTCTGTACTGTACGTACGTGCATGGTGGTGCAGGTCAAGGCCATGCATGCCGTCACCGTCGCGTACATCCATCCTAGTACCCCTACTACAGAGCCTAGGCCGTAGGCAGTGGAGGCTAGCTGGTGTTGGATCGATCGATCATCGATGCATGCATATGGTCACCACATGCGTACACAAGACGTACCACCCGCAAGCCCCACCGTTACGTTACGCTACAAGCGCCGCTAGCTACTGCACACACGCGCAGGCCAAAAGGGCCGGTCGATGCTGTCGATCGAGATGGATCCAGCGCGTGCCTATGCGCGTACGTACCGACGCACGCACGCACAAACCTGTTGCCGATCGTACGCCCCACACATGGCGGGAACCACACCGCATCCATCGATCGGCCCGGCCGGCATGCAGCAGGCCGGCGGTAATTGATCGGGCAGGCTTTGCATGCATGCAGGCAAGCCGCGGCAGTGGAATTGGCTAGCTAGGCTAGGCAGACAGGAGCTCGATCGCAACGGCAGCCGTACGTACCTCCTACGCCGGCCGGTCGCTGGCTGCATGCACTATATAGGCTGCAAGCTACGCTCGCCGGGGCCGCCGGGCCGGCCGTGCTCGCAGCTAGTAGGTGGCTAGGCTAGCGCGCGGCCGGGGTGGTCCTGAGTGGAGATCAGGAACAAGATCGGTCGAGCTCCGTCCGATTCGAGATCTCTGCCCCGACAGGCCTATAACGCCGTGCCCGCAGGCCGCAGCGCTAGAGCGGCAAAGCCTGTGACGGGGATCAATTCGATCGGACGTACGCGTACAAGTTGATGGACATGATGGGAGCCGCGCGCCCGCCCGGCCGGCCGGCCACCGCCTCCGGTCCCCCTCCGACCCCCGGCCTATGGCTGGGCACGCACACGCGGATGCATATCGAGCACGCATGGTCCAGAGCCGAGCTGCCTGCCACCGTAGACGATTCATTTCACGAGTTATCTCAGCTTCGGAACCTAATGGACCTGCGCGGGGTGTGATCGGAGCCTCGTCTCACAATACTGTGCTACTTGTTTCACCCAGCTTCTCCGGCCCGGCGAAACTTCCCGTGGATCCAAGCCTTACATTCCTCCCAGGTTCTCCGGCCCGGCGAACTGCCCATGCTGACTGATCGATCGAACCGGACGCGCCTTACGCGCGCGCGCACGTCCCCGGTCGACAGAGACGCGGCCGCCCCGCGCGCCGCGCCCACACGACGCCCGGTGGACGCGCGGCGTCTTGCTCATGCATAGCAACGACAGCCGCCGGGAACCGCGCGCGCGGGTGCCCGCGGCCCGGGAGGTGGGCACCGCTCCCTCCGTGCGCTACGCCATCATAGCATCTTATGAAAACAAATGCAGACTCGTCCTCAACACGGGTGAATAAGGCGATCAGCCATGGCATCTTACACCGCCTCACCAATAGACATGCTACTTCGAGCGTCTCTTTATTCGCGGACGATGTTGTCATCTTCTGCCGCCCGGATGAGCATGATCTTCAAGCTGTTGGACTCGATGGCTCTTCCTCCCTCTTCCCCTTCCTCAGGCGACGAGAATGGAGCGAGACAAAATCCCCAACTAGCTCGCCCCCTCCACCTACCCCGCATTAGTTCGAGTCCTTCTCACCCCCAACCCCTTTACACTACCGGAAAGCGGTCCTACCCCGACGGCCAAACCTATGCCTACGGCTGCCGTCGGCCTTGTTTGAGATATGCCGACAGCCCAGTCCTGGCCGTCGGCCTACCCTGGCCGTCGGGTTACACGGAGCTATGCCGACGGCAGCCGTCGGCACAGAACGGCCGTCGCGGTAGATTCAGACATGCCGACAGCAGCCGTCGGCATAAACCAGCCGTCGGCATACCTGTGGGCCCGGCGACCCCGCCCGTGACTGGCGGCTAACGCCGTCAACCCTATGCCGACGGTCGGGACGGGCGGCCGTCGGCATATCTCCGCATGCCACGTCACCGATCCGCGGCGTAGGTATGCCGACGGCAGCCGTCGGCATAGGTGCCACGTCACCGATCCGTGGCACGACGCCTCCCCAAACCCTGCCGTTTCTATGCCGACGACAATTTTACATGCGTTTTTTTCATATGTTTTTATGCTTTTTTACATATGTTTTTATGCTTTTTAAATATGTTTTTATGCTTTTTTATGTATTATATGAATATATATGTAGTTTGTAATTATTTCCATAGATTATGAATATATATATAGTTTGTAAATTTTTTTCGAGCACATTAATACTGTGTCGTCATGTTCTTTTGAATATAGGTCCTTATGTTCTATTAAAATCAAAAACAGGTATGCGACAGAAGTTTAGTGGCGGTTGCAAACGCCCGGCACCCGTCTCCGGAGTGTGACCCCCTGACGTCCGCGGTGTGCCCCCCTCACGGACGGCGCCGCCACCAGCATCTGGAGGGCGGAAAGAGCCGCATCGGGTCTATACGGAGGGGACGTTGCTCCCAAGTGTTTCTATGGGATGACCTACCACAACCGGGTGGTGTTGTGGCATGTTAGAAGGGGCGGCACGCATCTTCGGGGCGTGGCCCCCTAACGGACGGCGCCGCCGCCGGCACCTGGAGGGGGAAAACGGACGCATCGGGTCTACACGAAGGGGATGTAGCAGTCGGTTTGGCCCGGATGTTGCTCCCAGGTGTCCCTCTGAGCTGACCTGACACAACCGGGTGGAGAGGTCCACTGTTCAAAGCCCGTCCGTGGAAAGTCAAAGGGCTAGATCTCGTGGTCAACCGCTCCAGGGTTAGGCGGGATGGTGGCCCTGGGGGGTAGCAATGCCACCGGATCGTCGCACCGGCCCCTCATACATGTGGGGTGGTGTGGTGGCATGTCCTAAGAGGCGGCACGCGTCTCCGGGGTTTGGCCCCCCTCACGGACGGCGCCACCGCCGGCACCTGGAGGGGGAAAACGGACGCGTCGGGTCTACACGGAGGGGATCTTGCTGTGGGTCTGGCCCGGATGTTGCTCCAAAGTGTTCCTATGGGCTGACCTAACACAACCGGGTAGAGAGGTCCACTGGTCAAATCCCGTCCGTGCAAAGTCAAAGGGCTAGATCCCGTGGTCAAACGCTATAGGGTTAGGCGGGACGGGGGCCCTGGGGGCGTAGCAATGCCACCAGAGTGTCGCATCGGGCCCTCATACATGCGGGGTGGTGTGGTGGCATGTTCGAAGAGGCGACACGCGTCTCCAGGGTGTGGCTCCCCTCACGGACGGCGATGACACGGTAGTAGACGTTCTGCGGTAACAATGCGGCGTGAATATTATTAAATACTTGGAGCGCAATAAAATCATGAGTTTTTTACAGGACGTGGGCACATGTGCTATAGGACCGATGGTAAGTTTTCATAATTTTTCGTGATGGATAAGTATCTGAACACTTCCCTCTACGTGGATTGCTCTTCGCGCATCTACGACTATGGCCGGCGGCCTCCGGGGGCTAGCATGCCGTCAAATCTTGCGTAGGCGGCCTCTCACAAGTCTGGAAGTGTTGTGGCGGTTGCAAACGCCCGACACACATCTCCGAGGTGTGGCCCCCCTAACGGACGGCGCCGCCGCCGGCACCTGGAGGGGGAAAACGGACGCATCGGGTCTACACGGAGGGGATGTAGCAGTCGGTTTGGCCCGAATGTTGCTCCCAGGTGTCCCTCTGAGCTGACCTGACACAACCGGGTGGAGAGGTCCACTGTTCAAAGCCCGTCTGTGGAAAGTCAAAGGGCTAGATCTCGTGGTCAACCGCTCCAGGGTTAGGCGGGACGGGGGCCCTGGGGGTAGCAATGCCACCGGAGCATCACACCGGCCCCGCATACACGCGGGGTGGTGTGGTGACATGTCCGAAGAGGCGGCACGCGTCTCCGGGGTTTGGCCCCCCTCACGGACGACGCCACCGCCGGCACCTGGAGGAGGGAAACGGACGCGTCGGGTCTACACGGAGGGGATCTTGCTGTGGGTCTGGCCCGGATGTTGCTTCAAAGTGTTCCTATGGGCTGACCTAACACAACTGGGTGGAGAGGTCCACTGGTCAAATCCCGTCCGTGCAAAGTCAAAGGGCTAGATCCCGTGGTCAAACGCTATAGGGTTAGGTGGGCCGGGGGCCCTGGGGGGTAGCAATGCCACCGGAGCATCGCACCGGGCCCTCATACATGCGGGGTGGTGTGGTGGCATGTCTGAAGAGGCGGCACGCGTCTCCGGGGTGTGGCCCTCCCTCACGGACGGCGATGACACGGTAGTAGACGTTGTGCGGTAACGATGCGGCGTGAATATTATTAAATACTCGGAGCGCGATAAAATCATGAGTTTTTCACACGACGTGGGCACATGTGCTATCGGACCGATGGTAATTTTTCATAATTTTTCGTGATGGAGAAGTATTTGAACACTTCCCTCTACGCGGATTGCTCTTCGCGCGTCTACGACTATGGCCGGCGGCCTTCGGGGGCTAGCATGCCGCCAAATCTTGTGTAGGTGGCCTCTCACAAGTCTGGAAGTGTTGTGGCAGTTGCAAACGCCCGACACGTGTCTCCGGGGTGTGCCCCCCCCCCTCACGGACAGCGCCGCCGCCTGCACCTGGTGGGGGGAAACGGACGCGTCGGGTCTACACGGAGGGGATGTAGCTGTGGGTTTGGCCCGGATGTTGCTCCCAGGTGTTTCCTATGGGCTGACCTGATAAAACCGGGTGGAGAGGTCCACTGGTCAAAGCCCGTTCGTGGAAAGTCAAAGGGCTAGATCTCGT
>NC_041386.1:56824693-56825214 GCF_002162155.2 Triticum dicoccoides | reverse complement strand
GACGACCCCCCCTCCCCCTTCAGTCACCTGACCTACTAAGCTCCAGATCAAGCACGCGAGGCGGCGGCCATGCGCTCCCAGACCCGCGACCAGGCCACGGCCTCGGCGGATGAAGCTGCTCGAGTTCGGCGCCTCCCCTCCCCTCCCCTCTATGTGGTTCCGGGAGAGGAGAGGGCCGAGTGGCATTAAAACATAAAAAACATGAAAAAGGAAAAATATAACTATAAAAAACATCAAAAAAATTTATATGAAATAGAAAAACATAAAGAAGAAAAAATATAAACTATTAAAAACATTAAAAAATAAAAAAAATAACTATGCCTACGGCTAAGCCGTCGGCATAGGTGCCACGTGGCATCGCTAGATATGCCGACGGCTTAGCCGTCGGCATAGTTGCCCTTATCCATCTGCGGTCGCCCCTCCACCACTCATTCCTCCCCGACCCTAGAGCCCGACCCGCGCCGCCGCCAGAGATCGACCCGCGCCGCCGCCAACGCTCCCCGTCGCCCGCCTCGCTCCCT
>NC_041386.1:56756827-56823741 GCF_002162155.2 Triticum dicoccoides | reverse complement strand
CTGTGTCCTGCCCCGACCCCGTGCTAGGGGGCGCCGGAGCTAAGAGGCGCCCCTCCACCGACGCCCTGCTGCGCCCCGGCCGGCCCCGTCCATCCTTCCCCGGCAGCTGCCCCCCGGCCTCCCTGCTGCCCGCTGCACCGGCGGCCAAGGTGAGCTTTTTTTCTTCATTTTTTTGCATTTTGTTACTATTTTTTTTTGCATAGATGGATATATATGTGATGACTAGATATATGCATGTACAGATTGATGGTGAAGTTTGTGATAGATGGATGCATTAATGGATATATTGGTCAAGTTTGTGAATTTGGAAACATCAAAAAATTTATATGAAATAGAAAAATATACGAGCTTACATTCAAACATGGCCGCGAACACCTAAGTCTCACTGTGTTCAAATGCCGATGGTTCGACCCCAAAAAGGGTCTGAGACATACGCCTTCTGTTGGTTTAGTTGAAGTTAAACCATCAACCATCTATGCCGGAGCTGATCTCTTTATCGCTGCTACCCAGGCCACACAAGTATATTATCTGCCTTACCCATGTCAGAAAGAGTACCTAAAGGGTTGGGAAGTTGTGTTCAAGGTGTCGCCACATGGTAAGCTACCGGACCCGAACGATGATGATTACTACAACATAAACCTCATGACATACGAGGGAGTGTTCTATCAAGAGGAACATGATGACGTGGTCGGAAACAACGAGGATGATGACTTGGGTTATGTTGACCTGGACCCAAATCACGACGACGCACGGATTGATGGTGAGGCAGTTGTGAATCAAAGAGACATAATTATGCTTGAAAAGTTAAATGAAGACGCTGACGATGAGGAAGAGCCTCCACCTCCGTCAGACAACAAAGAAGATATGCGTGATAGTGATGATGAGACCGGTTCACAAATAGATTACAATTGTGATGATTCATATGGGTTCTAGAAAATGTAAGTTCTTTTAATGATCATTACAATAGTATGCTTAATGTGCTCTTCTGTTATTAATGTTTTTCTTGTATGCTTGTTTATTTGATATCCTTACTAATTGTTTATTCTCTTCTCAATGCAGGTTTGCTAATCATGGGCAAGTCCAGCGGCGCCAGTTTCCTCAGTAAATTCAAAGGACTTACTCAGAGTGGACGAGCCCACAAGGTTCCCTCCCGACTACGCGAGGATGACACCTCACAGGGAGGTGGAGGGGTCGGGGGAGGAGACCCTAGAGGAGGAGGCGGTGGGGGGAGAGCCCCTAGAGGAGGAGGCGGTGGGGGGAGAGGCAGCCGGAGCAAAAAACTCCGGGCCATGTCCGAAATAGGAGGGTCTTCTTTGATGCCCTCCTATACAGAGGCACCTTCTGAGTCTGAGGAGGAGGAGTATGTTCCTGATGGTGAGGAGGAGGAGGGCGAGGAGGAGGAGGTCGAGGAGGAGGGTGAGGAGGAGGGCGAGGAGGGTGGTGGAGGGGAGGTTGATCCCGAGTTGTGGGGTGACTTGCCACCTGGTGCTCCGTAGGGGTGGCTGCATGGTAATGCCGAACTACCTACACCACCTTCTATCGAGATGCACAAGTGGCTCATTGAACCTGCGGGGATAGAGTAAGTGCCTCTCAATCATATTTTCAACACATGACAACATTTTCTTATTGTACACATGGCAATCCTTTGATTCTTTTGCAGAAACTGGATCCTTCGCGGAAAGGGACGTAAACCAAACGGCCTTATCACTGTCCTGTTGAAGGAGTTTTGGCCTGGCCTATTCTGCCCGCGGCCAGACAGGGACCCGCAGCTGCGGGTTTTGGCCACGAGCTGGGTCCACTACGAGGCTTGCAGCAACGTGGAGTACGGGACGGCCGCTAAGGCCGTGATCACCAAATTTTGGGTAAGTTCTCTTCTGAATCACTTGTCTTCAGTTTCGTTCATAGTTTATCATTGAATCACTCACTTGTTTACTTCTGGTTTATGCATGATTGCAGCAACTCTATAGAGTTCTTGACGAGCACAAGGCCAGAGCCGACGTAGTCTTGCTTGCGACTGCGAAAAAGAAAGCTCGTCAGTTGCAGTACGAGGTGCGCTGGGTTGCCGTCTCGCAGTACTACCACATCTACCTGCAACAAAAGATGACCAAAACTCAAGCGCAGAGGCAACGACTTACCTTGAACAGGGAGCAGTTCATGATGGTAACTATTACTAACTTATCATTGTTTCAAGCAGTCAACTATATGTTTTGTGCTCACATGTCATGCTTCCAAAATTGCATAGGTTGTTCCTCGTTGGTGCTATGGAAGGCATGACGGATGGGCGAGTTTAGTGGATAGGTGGCTCGGCGACGATGCAGAGTTTGCTGCCAAGAGCATCAATGCCCGGGCTAACCGTGGAAAAGATGGGACACACGGCCAAGGAAACAGGAACCACTGGGGCTTCAAGGCCATGAAGGTATATATATATGCATGATGCATTTTTGTTCTTCTTTACCGTCATGTTCTTATGTATGGCTAACTTCTGTTTGACGTTGCAGGAGGACAAGTTGAAGAGGCCGCTCTCAGACATTGAGTCGTGGAAGCTAGCCCGCGAGCGGAGTCATCCCAAGCAGGGCGAGAGCCAGTACTACGGCAAGACCGAGGAGCACCTGGAGTCTTACACTCAGCACTATCAGAAGTTGCATCCGGATGTTCCTATTCCTGAGGTCGCCCAGTCTCAGATCGACGACACGGCGGTGGTGGCCATCCAGGGGAAGTCACATGGCTGGTATCCGTGTTTCGATGGCTGGATAACTCCTTCGATCTCGTACACACAGCTTCGGTCTACCAACCCGAGCCAGTTAGAGAGTATGGGGCGTTCACAGACTCCCTTAGCCCGCCAGCATGCTGTAAGTACTTCCCCTTTATCTTTTTCTCTCTAGCATTCTCAGTTCATTTTCAACATTGCTCACTTAGAAACAACCTAAATTATGTAGGCATATAAGGCCTTTGTCGAGCATAGGAATCTCGAGGTACGAGAGTACTTGCAATGAGTGAAGGCAAATGATGATTACAACCGTCAGATGATGGCGGTTAGTTTTGCCCTCTTAAAACCAAGCTAAATTTTTGCACTTTCATTCCTTCTGACCTTCTAGTTTGCTTGTTTAACTAACATCCAAGCTATGTTGGCGTCTTGGAGTAACCGCACAGATCCACCACAAATGGGACCCCCACCACCACCTACGGGAGAACCCCCACACGTGCCCACGTTCGATGAATGGGTGGCTCTAGGTAGTGATAGTCCGGTTAGTACATTTGCCTAACTACTGACAAACTAGTTCTCGTTCATTCAACACTATCATATCATATTTACCGTTAGAATCTTCTCTCAAACATGTAGGGGACCGGTGGTTCGACTTCTGCTTCGTCGACCCCAGTCACTCCAATCTTCCAGAGTGATGGTGGTCGCGGTGGCGGTTTTGGCGGAGGTGGTCTTAGCGGTGGTGGTCTTGGTGGTGGTGCTTTTGGCGGAGGTGGTCTTGGTGGTGGTGGTTTTGGCGGAGGTGGTCTTGTTTGATGTCATGATGATTCCGTGCATGTGGCCGTCGTGCCATGCCTTTCATGTTGCTACTTTTATTATGTTCCATGTCTTGCACTAGTTTTATGTTCATGAACTTTCGCCGGTGATGATCTTTAGATGATGATGATGAACTTGAGTATATTTAGATGATGATGATGAACTTGAGTATGTTAAGATGATAAACTGTCATATTTCTGCATAATTCTATATTATTCTGCTTTGAAATGCTGTCAAATGAATTGAAAAAGAGAAAACAGAGAAAATAAAAAAAATAAAAAACTATGCCTACGGTAAAGCCGTCGGCATATATAAGCCCAGGAGATACCAGGACGCGCCACGTGGCAGAGATATGCCGACGGCAAAGCTGTCGGCATAGTTTTTGGTCTATACCGACGGCTTTGCCATAGGCATATCTCTGCCGCCAGGAGAAACCAGGGGCCGACACGTGGCAGAACTATGCCTACGGCAAAGCCGTTGGCATAGATTCTGTCTATGCCTACGGCTTTGCCGTAGGCATAGAACTGCCACCAGGAGGCACCACGGGGTGCCATGTGGCAGAGGTATGCCGACGGCTTGGCCGTCGGCAATCTATGCCGACGGCCAAGCCATCGGCATACCTCTGCCACGTGCCATTCCATGATTCACCCACGCTTTTGACGACGCCGTCCGTTGCCGTCAGACGGAAAACAGTGCCGACGGCTATACTATGCCGACGGCTAACGCCGGGCCGTCGGCATAGGCGCCTATGCCGACGGCTATACTACGCCGACGGTCTGACAAGACTACGCTGACGTGATCTACGCCGACGGGTCTATGCCGACGGCAGCCGTAGGCATAGATCTATGCAGACGGCATAGGACCTATGCCGACGGCCCCGGGCCGTAGGCATAGTCTGC
This sequence comes from Triticum dicoccoides, assembly GCF_002162155.2. Classification (NCBI taxonomy): domain Eukaryota; kingdom Viridiplantae; phylum Streptophyta; class Magnoliopsida; order Poales; family Poaceae; genus Triticum; species Triticum dicoccoides. The sequence goes on along the minus strand of NC_041386.1, from coordinate 56,819,325 downwards.
GAGTCCGGTAGTGTTACCTAGCTGTTGAAAATATGAGTAAATTACTACGAGATTTAATCCGAATAAACAAAAAATAAATCATGACAGCAATTGCAGGGATTAAACTAATCATGCGAACTAGCGTATTAGATGAACATATCACATCTAGGGCACATACTAGAAACATGAATTCTACCATGATCTCGAACAAGAAGAATAGAATCACATACGGTGCAGTGGAAACAGCACCGCCGGCGTTGACGTTGTCACCCATGCCGTCGAGGATGAGGTTGCCGAGGTCAGGGAAGAAATCAACGTTGGCGAAGTCGTTGCTGCTAGCAGTCGCGCGAGTGCACTCCCCAAAAACCTGATCGCACCTCTCCTGTACAGGATCACGAGAGGCGGGGTTCCGGAGGCCTGTTGTCCCTTCTCCCGTTGCACGCCGAAAGGAGGGATGGAGAAGACTTGCTTGGCGGCGCAATGATTTGAAACGGTGATGCGAAACCATACGAAGCGGCGGCGGCGGCTAGGGTAGACGTCTGCCTGACTATATAGTGCGGGCCGGGTAGGTCGTGGGAGAAACCCCACGCCCAAGTCATCACGATCCAAAAGAATCGAAAACGGTTCAGAAATTAACGTGTCTGTTAATTATTAATTAATGACCCATTAATTTTCCCGAGCAGCAAAAATATAGACAACATGCATAGCTCTGTCCTCGTCTCGGCTCAATCCCGCAACTCGCGGCACAGCGCGTCGTGACGTGGCGAGGCGAGTGAGAAGGAGGAGCGCGCGTGTAGGTCTCATCTTCTCATGCTCATACAAGTGGTAGAAGAGCTCATCTTATAAAGAGGTGCAAGTCTCTCTCAGCTTCCGTGGTGGGACTAAACTCTAGTCTCACTCACTCCACTCACATGTGTGCATGAATGGGCCAAGAGAATTTCAGAATTTTAGTTGGGCTTTGGGCCAAAGGCCTACTAGCAAAATTCCAACAATCCCCCACAAAGTCTCATTGGCACATCTCATCATTGAGTTCCAAAACATTGTTTATATACCGGTGCTTAGTGGAGACTGTGAAGTTGAACTTCCACTTAGAGTTTTATGCTACACTAGATCACAACTTGAATAGTGGACTATGCCTTGAACTACAAGTTTTCTGCGAAACAAGTTTCACACAAATTCTTGACCGATACTGGACTGCCGCAAGGCTTCCCTGCGGGTGGAGCGTATACGTCATACTCCAGGGCCTTTCATGAATTTATTAGAGAACACACAATTCTCACAAACTGCGACGTTAATAGTCAAATTCATATAGGTGTGTTCCTCAGGGGATGCTCTGCAGGACAACATCTCTGCTTACTCGAATAAGCCACTTGGAACACATTAAGATAAGTATCAACCTGCCATGCAGATCAGGAGAGTATTGCATCTTCACGGACTGGGATAATTAAAATAGGGATACTCTCCTCTCAGCTGACCAACAACTTGTCTCCCACTTCTACTTCACGGGATCTCCGATCACATAGAGTGGGTTACCACTATGGACAACTCATGCGGTGGGTCTCAGACCCATCTCTATCGATTCATTATCTATCACATCACATGATAGACCCTTTGTGAAGGGATCTGCCAAGTTTTTCGACGTTTGGATATAATCCAACGTAATAACTCCGGAGTTCCTCAGTTTTTTGACAGAGTTTAGTCTCCTCTTCACATGCCTTGAATACTTCATATTGTCCTTAGAACTGTTTATCTTGACGATCACAGTTTGATTATCACAGTTCATCAGGATAGGGGGTATTGGTTTTTCAACCATAGGTAAGTCCATCAAGAGCTCATGAAGCCACTGTGCTTCAACAGTGGCAGTGTCTAATGCTGTGAGTTCTGCTTGCATAGTTGACCTCGTTAAGATGGTCTGCTTGCAAGACTTCCAGGAAAAAGCGCCACCACCAAGTGTAAAAACATAACCACTTGTGGCCTTAATCTCATCAGCATCAGATATCCAGTTTGAGTCACTATAACCCTCTAGTACCCTTGGATACCCGGTTAGTGAATCCCATAGCTCGCGGTGCCTTTCAAATAGCGCATAACTCTCTCAAGTGCATGACAATGATCATCTCCCAGTTCTGACACAAACTGACTCAGCTTGCTCACAACAAAAGAGACGTCAGGCCTCGTGGCACTCGCCAAATACATAAGCGAGCCAATAATCTGAGAATACCTAAGTTGATCTCTAGCAATCCATCGATTCTTTCGAAGCAACACACTAGCATCATATGGAGTTGGAGAAGGCGTGCAGTCGCTATACCCAAAACGACTCAAGATCTTTTCCACATAGTGAGACTGAAGCAGTGTGATCCCACCATTCTCATCTCTCAACAGCTTGATGTTTAAGATAACATCAGATACTCCTAGATCCTTCATCTTAAAGCAACGAGATAAGAAATCCTTAACCTCCTTGATTAAATCAAGTTTGGTTCCAAAGATCAGTATGTCGTCGACATACAGACAAAGAATAACTCCTTCGCCCCACCATAGCGATAGTACACACACTTGTCAACATCGTTTACTACAAAGCCGGCAATAGTTAATGTTCTTTCGAACTTCTCATGCCACTCCTTAGGAGCTTATTTAAGGCCATATAAAGACTTTAATAACTTGCACACCTTTCCTTCCTGACCAGGTACTACAAAACCATCTGGCTGATCCATGTAAATTTCCTCCTTCAACTCTCCATTGAGGAAAGCCGTCTTAACGTCCATTTGATGAACGAGAAGACCATGTGAGGCAGCCAGTGATAGTAGAACCCGAATTGTGGTAAGTCTAGCCATGGGTGAGTAAGTATCAAAGAAGTCTTCACCTTCTTTCTGGGTATAACCCTTAGCCGCAAGCCATGCCTTGTACTTTTCAATTGTACCATCAGGTCTAAGCTTCTTCTTGAACACCCACTTACATCCTACAGGTTTGCACCCATAAGGACGGTCAGTGATCTCCAGGGTTCCATTAGCTAAGATGGAATCCATCTCGCTACGAACATCTTCCTCCCAGTAGTCAACATGGTGTGTCATCCACGAGGTACATAATGAAATCATCACCAAAGGACTTTGCATTCCTCTGTCTCTTACTCCTCATAGGAGTTCCATTGTCACCCTCAACAGGATTCTCAATGTGTTCCATCGCAATGGTGGGTTCAGGAATTACAGTGAATTCCTCACTAGATGGAGTAGGTATCTCCTGATTTGACGAACTCGACATATCCTTCATAGGAAATATGTCCTCAAAGAAAGTTGCATCATTCGACTCCATAATCATACCAACATGCATGTCGGATACCTCAGATTTTATTATCAAAAATCTATAACCAATGCTATGAAAAGCATAGCCCAGAAGAACACAATCTATGGTTTTTGGCCCAAGCTTGCGCTTCTTGGGAATTGGTACATTGACTTTCGCCAAACAACCCCGAGTAAGTAGGTAAGAGAGTTTCAACCTTTTCCTTTCCCATTCCTCAAATGGAGTCATGGTCTTATGCTTTGTGGGAACTCGGTTTAGGATATGACACGCAGTCATTAGTGCCTCCCCCACCATTCCTTGGAGAGACCCGATGTGTCTAACATGGTGTTAACCATATCAGTTAAAGTTTGGTTCTTTCTTTCGGCTACCCCATTTGATTGAGGTGAGTAGGGAGGCGTCCTCTCATGGATTATACCATGTTCTGCACAAAACAGATCAAATTCATTGGAAAAATACTCTCCACCACGATCGACCTAAGCCGTTTAATTTTTCGATCAAGTTGGTTCTCTGCCTCAGCTTTATAGTTTTTGAAGAAAGTTAAAGCCTCATCTTTTGATTTCAGAAGATACACATAACAATATCTAGTGGAGTCATAGATCAATGTCATGAAGTATCTATTTCCACATTTTGTCAACACGCCATTCATCTCACGAAGATCAAAATGTATATGCTCTAGTGGCGCCAAGTCTCTTGCCTCTGCAATCTTATGGGACTTGCGAGGTTGCTTAGCTTGCACACATACTTGGCACTTAGAGCCTTTGACAATAGAGATTTTAGGAATTAAATTCATATTGGCTAGCCGCGTCATGCAATCAAAGTTAATGTGACAAAGTCGTGAATGCCAAATATCAGACTCATTATTGTGGCAGACATTATTAATAACTTTAGTGCAAATATCTGACAAAGACAGGCAGAACAAGCCTCCGCTCTCATAGCCTTTTCCAACAAATTGTCCATACTTAGAAATTACAACTTTATTGGACTCGGAAACCAACTTAAAACCATCTCGACATAAACGGGAACCGCTAACGAGATTTTTATCGATGGACGGCACATGATGAACGTTCTTCAGACGCACGATCTTCCCAGAAGTAAACTTTAGATCGACCGTACCAACACCTCGAACGATGGCATGTGACCGGTTCCCCATCCGCATGGGAGAAGTCTCTATGACCTGGTAAGAAGAAAACATAGAGGCGTCAGCACAAACATGTACATTGGCACTGGTGTCAATCAACCAATCAGGAGATTGAAATACTGAAAGGATAGTAGGAAGAATACCGTACCCAGATTCCTTCATATCAGTATCACCAATGACAACATTAGCAGACTTGCCGCTCTTCTCATGTTCGCGCTCCTCAAAGCGGTTAGGACACTTCGGAGCCCAGTGATTAGGATCACCGCAGACATGGCAAAGTCCCTTCCCCTTCTTATGAGAATTCTTCTTGAAGTTGGTAGAATGTGATGGCTTGTTCTTTGTATAAAACTTGCCTTTGCCCTAAGTTTTGTTCTTGTTGTTTTTGAACTTGTTGGGCTGGAAGTTCTTCTTCTGTACCATGTGGGAACTAGAAGCTCCCTCGGCAACTCGAGCACGTGTGTCCTTTGCTCTCGCCTTCTCTTCAACATCAAGAATACCAATGAGATCCGCAATGGAAAACTCTTGTCTCTTGTGTTTCAGGGAAGTAGCAAAATTGTTCCACGAAGGTGGAAGCTTGGCAATGATGCCCCCGACAACAAATTTGTCCGGCAACACACACTTGAAGTACTCAAGTTCCTTTGCGAGCGACTGTGTCTCATGAGCCTGCTGTACAACAGAGCGCTCATCAGTCATTTTGTAGTCATAGAATTGATCCATGACGTACAACTCGCTGCTGGCGTCCGAGGCACCAAACTTGGCCTCGAGCGCAGCCCACATGTCCTTGCCGTTGTCAAACGACATATACGAATCCACAATGGAATCATCAAGAACACTCAGAAGAGCGCCTTTAAAGAGAGTATCGATCTTGTAAAAAGCTTCCAGCTGTGCTGGATTAAGATCGCCCTCAGGCTTGCCCTTAGTGGCGTCATAGCAGCACATGGTCTGAAACCAGTAGACTGCTCTCGTGCGCCACCTCTTATATTGCGCCCCCTTAAAAGCAGGCGGCTTCAAATGCGCAGCAAAACCACTCGAAGTAAATTGCGTATATTCAGGTTTTTGGATTGTTCGAAATATGAGCAAATTACTACGAGATTTAATCCAAATAAACAGAAAATAAATCATGACAACAATTACAGGAGATTAAACTAATCATGCGAACTAGCGTAGTAGATGAACGGATCACATCTAGGGCACATACTAGAAACATGAATCCTACCACGATCTCGAACAAGAAGGATAGAATCACATACGGTGCAGCGGAAACAGCACCGCCGGCATTGACGTCGTCGCCCATGTCATCGAGGATGAGGTTGCCGAGGTCGGGGAAGAAATCATCGTTGGTGAAGTCATCGCTGCCAGCATTCGCACGAGTGTCTCCCCAAAAACCTGATCGCCCCTCTCCCGTACAGGATCACGAGAGGCGAGGTTTCGGAGGCCTTCTGTCCCTTCTCCCGGTGCACGCCGAAAGGAGGGATGGAGAAGACTTGCTTGGCAGCGCAATGATCTGGAATGGTGATGCAAAACCATACGAAGCAGCGGCGGCTAGGGTAGACGTCTGCCTGACTATATAGTGCTGGCCGGGTAGGTCGTGGGAGTAAACCCCATGTCCGAGTCGTTACGATCCAAAATAATCGAAAATGGTTCAGTAATTAACGCGCCCGTTAATTATTAATTAATGGCTCATTAATTTTTCCGAGCAGCAAAAATATAGACAACGTGCATAGCTCTGTCCTTGGCTCGGCTCAATCCCGCAACCCGCGGTGCGTCGTGACGTGGCGAGGCGAGCGAGGAGGAGGAGCGCGCGTGTAGGTCTCATCTTCTCATGCTCATACAAGTGGTAGAAGAGCTCACCTTATAAAGAGGTGCAAGCCTCTCTCAACTTCCGTGGTGGGACTAAACTCTAGTCTCACTCACTCCACTCACATGTGTGCATCAATGGGCCAAGAGAATTTCAGAATTTTAGTTGGGCTTTGGGCCAAAGGCCTACTAGCAAAATTCCAACACTACCAACTCAGCTTGTGCCGGCTACGCGAGTGGCTGAGCCGCTGGCGCTTCCTCCTCCAAGGGCGGCCCCACCGCTCCAGATTGACAACAACTTGCCGGATCCTCAACGGGAGATGCGACGGGTGGTGCCGGAGCGATTCCCCAACTGGGAGGAGTGGGGGGACCTCACCTCGACATCATCTGCTACGCGAACTTTGCCAAGCGCGCACTTCATCGGAGAAGACGACTGCATGGATGTGGAGGTCATCTTCTCGGCGTTCCAGGAGGCCAAATATCTAGATCCAATCCAGGCGGCGAAGTGGGCGTTCTCAAGACGGCGAATCCATCTCGTCTCAACATCAGGCTGCCGTCGGTGGAGGGGATTGCCACCATCCCGCCGGAATTCCTTCCTCCGGGGGTGCGCCTACCCCGCTGCCGCCAGTGAAGGGACCAACGCCTCCACCCACCGTGCACTAGCGACGAGCCATCGATCCCCCTCCATGGCCAGGTGAGGGAGGTATGCAATCTATTCGTCTAAATTCATTGTTGCGTGCTCACCTATTGGATTTTCGTTCGCGTAGGATCAATTCAAAAACTTGTTTAGCATCCTAGAACAACACATGGTTGAATCTGAGATTTAGATGTCAAGGGTTCTCCCTTGTGTGTTGACAAAATACAAAGTTTCCAAAGCCATTTCTATGGTCCCAAACATTGTGGTTAATTCAAATTTTGGCATTAATTTGGTGACGAAGGAGTCGACGACGAGTCCAAACTCGTCCTCTCCTTCTAACCCAACCATGGCGGGTCCCACTTTCAGAGTGCGTGACCTGGGAAGGAAAACGAACTATCAGATTACATGTTCGCGTGGAAGAGGTGACCTAGAAATAGTGGAAGAGCACTTTGGGCAGCTCTGGCTCATTCCATCCCCTCCCCGCCGCCACCAACCTCCACCCCCTCCACCCCCTAGAACTGCCCCTCCCTCCTCTGGGTTCACTTGTTGGATCCGGAAGGACCTGATTGAAGATAGATTGTTCACGGCCCCTGATTGTTATCCTACCTCCTGCCGACCCTTTGATCAACCACCAAGAACCATCAAAGTATCGAGAGAGGGTTTGGGACCCGGATCTCTATCTTTTGCGGCAACTGTGAAGCATGGGTTGCAGATGTCGGACTGGAGAAGTGGAACTAGATCTGGCATGGCTGGCCCTTCGAAGGCAGCCGTGCAGAAGGCCAACTTGTATGGAGGGCGCAAGCAGCCATATGCCCCGTCTTCCAAGGACCCTGTACCTGCCCCAAAACCTACCAAATCCACTGCTTCTACGGATGCGTCCTCTCAGGTACAATCTTCTTAGTCCGTGGAGGGGAAAATGGAGCAAGTTATTGATCCAAGGTACAAGGACATGATCTGCTTTAACTATGGAGGCCCTGGTCATTATGTTGGAAACTACATCGAGCCGAAATCATGTTTCATTTGCCAACAGAACCATAATGTCAACAACTGTGCTGCATGGTCTAAGGTGCAATCCATTGCTGCTTTCTTTGGTAGTGGGGCAAGTGGGCTTCGTTTCTACCATGTAGATGTACCCATTGCCAATGAATCCAACTGGCTGAATTTCCAGAATTGTGTTGTGGTGAACATTCTTAAAGGTGAAGTGGATAGAGATACGCTTCTAGGTCTTCTTACTGCTACCTTCTGCAAAACTAGAAAATGGTCATGGAAAGTTAGATGTTTATCAAGCAAAACTTTCTTAGTGAGGTTTCCCCCATGGAAGAAAGTGGAAGATCTTATAGAATTGTGTAACATCCCAAATTTCCAATTTGGAATGTTACACATTAGATCATCAATGCATATCATATTTTATTTTGCATTTTGGTTGATCCTAGAAATTCTACGCAACTCAATGACCCACGGAGAGAGTTGGGGATTTCGTTATTTTCATATTTGAGTTCTCTCAAATTTTGAGAATAGGATCATTTGATTTTATTTATTTTATCATCAATTATTTCTATTACAAAAATATGAGAGAGGGAATAAAATGACTTTCCCAAAATAAAGAAATATTGAGGATTTAATAATAAAATCAAATAAGATTTTATTTTGGAGTTTTTCGGTGTTTTATTTGAATTTAGGAAAAATGTGCGTTTTTCAAAATTGCATTTAGGTCCCAAATAAATGTTCACCTTGTGCGGCTTGATTTTAGAAGCCCATGAAAATTTATTTCGGAATTTTTGGAGTCCGTTTAGTATTTCTTTTTATTTTTCTTCCGAGCGGAATATTTAAAAAAAACGTGAACCGACCTACGGGCCGTGTCCGACTAGGACTCCGGCCCGGCTAGCCTTTACAAGCCGGGGGAGGCCAAGCCCCAACCCCAGCCAAACCCTAGCCGCCGCGCCCAGCCCCCGCGCCGCCGCCAGCCGCCGCCTCGCCCCCGCCCCGGACGCCGCTGCCGAGGTTCGCCGCCGCCTCGACTTTCGTGCCATCGTTTAAAAAAAATTTAGATCAGGTTTTCTTCGGTTTTTTCGTCGGTTTTTTTAGTTTCGGTTTTTTAAATAGATCGGTTTTTCCAGTTTATCTAAATAGTGAGCGTTCGTCCGTTCGTTCGTTCTAACGAACGTTCGTCATTTTTCTTTTTCTCGGATTAAATCCGCGATTTTTCTAATCATGATTCCTGATCCGATTTTCGTTTTAGTATATCTTTTCGCTTGTTTATCGGAATCAGGCGATTCAAGCGCCTAGAGATTCGTCTCGAAACCCTCTATCCGTTTAAGCAACTTAAACAAGATTTTGCTACTGTAAAATTTGCCCTAGATCCAGATTACTAGAACGAAGTTGTTTTCTTTCGCCGTTTGACTTTCGTTGCTCCTTTCGATTTGATTCTTTTTGCCAACCGGAGTTCTTAAGTTGAACCTTCTGGATAGATCTCTTATTTGAGTTTTACGTGTGCATTAGATGAGTACTTATTGTATGCTTGTTTGTTGTCTGCGATAGAATACCCGGAGTGCGCCACTTGTTTCTTCGAATCATTAGGTTTCGCGGATCATCAGCAAGGCAAGTAACACTTTGATCATACCTTTTGTACTACCCAGTTTTATTGCATTAGATCAATCCTCACACATTGCATGATTAGGATCTAATTAAATTGTGGGATGGGAAGTAGATGAGGTAGTACCTATTACCTGTTATTATCAAACCTTTGGGAGTTACTTCTACGTTTTCTTATTATGCCATGCTATGCTAGTAGACGTGGATTGGGTGAGTGATATCCATGACAGATGTGAGATTGTTAACTAATGGTTTATCTAAGGTGGCAACTTAAACACATATCTGGGTGGATTGAGGCACCCGGGTATTCCAGGACTTGCCTGTTTTCTTTTGGACCACCACCCAGGCTCAAAGGGATCATGAGACTATTGATACTAGAAACTTCCGTGTGCAGCCACAAGCTATTATGGGCTCTAGCATAGTTGACTAAGTCGTGCGAACTCTTATAGTGGTAGACTAGCAGATGTAGGGGATGTAGATGGTACGGTCTACCCGATCGTAAGGTTCTAGTGCTTCTGAAAGACTATGTCTCGGTCATCCGTCTTCTCAAACACCATGTAGTGCGAGAAACCAAACGCAGGCGATCGAGTCTTGTGGGGAAAAGTGCGCAAACCTCTGCAGAGTGTAATAAACTAATCATGATTAGCCGTGTCCCCGGTTATGGACATCTTGAGTATCTAGTACCTGGATTATCATATGAATCTCAACATGTTACTCTAAATAAATTTTGTTGGGTTATGTTTAATGATGAAGCTTAATTGGGATTGAGAATGCTGTCAACCATTCTCAATGTTTAACAACCACCATGATAGTTAAATAAATTTATTCCTTTGAAGTAGGGAAAATTGGCTTTATGCAAAACTGTAACCATAGAGCTTTCCACCAGCCAAATATGCATATAGTATAGCTGTTTCATTCCATTACTCTCTATGTGTTACCTTGCCAGCATATTCCATGTGCTGACCCGTTTCGGGCTGCAACGTTAATGTTGCAGACTTTTCAGACGACGATTAAGGAGTTTTAGGTCGTGGTTCTATACTCAGTGATGCCATTGGAGTTGATGCACTCACTTATCTTCCAAGCCTTCCGCTGTTACCGTTATTAGATGGCCTTAAGCCATATTTATTGTAATAAGTTATCTTGAGACACTCGATGTAATAAGTGTGTGATTGCTACTCTGTTATAAATCCTCCGAGTACTGTGTGGTGTCAGCATTACTGATCCAGGGATGACACCGGAGCATAGAGATCAGACTGTTTGAGGTCTGGTTGCTACAGAGATGGTATCAGAGCACACGCTGACTGTAGGACACGACCACTAAGCTAAAAGACCTAGACCACTATTCACTCTCTTCTCTTCTGACTTCTCATCTTTTCTACTCTTTAGGATGGCGGATGCAAGGAACAAGTTCACACAACCGGATGAAGATACACCCTTTGGACTTCACTTGAAGGAAGTCACTAGATACCTGAACATAGGAGTACCAAGCTTCACGCGAACGTACAACGCCACTTTACCTGAAGAAGAGCGCTGGATGATTCAAGTTCAAGTTCCAGGAAGGACGTTCATGCCAGTCACTGAGCCCATAGAGTTTTCTTTTGATGCACCAACTTGGAGTATAGGAAAGAGCATGGCAGCTCACATCGCCATGGGACGCATTGGAGAAGTCTACGCAAGGATCTCAAGGATACTATCTACCAGATTTGTGGGCGCCGAGATGAGCACTGGGAGATGATCAGCACCAGGAAGGATAGATCAATCGCAGCTTTTATCCAGGAGTTAAACCAGCACATTCGACGACAGGAGAACCAGATGTGCGCCGACATGATACATCTGAAGAAGGCTAAGACTAGAATCAAGGAACTGGAGGAAGAACTCAAGGCTACACGTGAAGATTATGAAGAGGAAATTGAAGTATTGGTGGAGAAGAATGACGACCTGATCAAGAAGATTGGAATATTTATGGGAGGCCCTACACCAATAGATGAAGACGAAGAACCCAAGGAGATTAGCCCGGAAGACTACATCATCATCGACGGCACCGACTCGGAACCAGATAGTAGCGATGATGACTATGTTGATGAAGCTGGAGCAGATATCATGGAGTCTGCAACCGAAGAATATTTCTAGTAGACCACCTCATCAGTAGTAGTAGTCCACCATGTAAATATAGTAGTCCGAGCACTTTTGTGATAGATAGATCGATTGTATGCCTTTGTTTGATTGAATGAAGTGAATTGTTTGCTTTTGCCTCATGTGCATATGGGTAGTATTTTCTCTTTAGACTCCCTCTATTCTTATATCTCATCTTTTCTAAACCCTCAGATGCCTCTGAGACATGACCCCGGATTTGCCTTTCCACCGGAGCTCACCCAGTTGATCCAGCAGCAGAACACACTGATGCAGTTGCTAGTCCAGAATCAGTATCAAGGGAACAACGACAACAACCCACCACCACCACCACCAGCTGTTGACCACTTAGCCCGTTTTCTTAGGCTGAATCCGCCGGTGTTTTCCAGTAGCACTGAGCCGATAGTAGCAAATGATTGGCTCCGCAAGACAGCTAGGGAGTTGACCACAACAGGATGCACAGGTGCGGAGAAGGTGAAGTTTGCCGCACATCAGCTAGAAGGACCCGCAGCATCATGGTGGGAGAATTTCACCGCCACTTTCCCTGTTGACACTGTCACATGGGACCAGTTTCAGCAGGCTTTTCGTACTGCACATGTTTCAGCAAGAGCTATGACCATGAAGAAGCGTGAGTTTTGCAACTTGCGCCAAGGAGGACGGACAGTTGGCCAGTATGTGGAGGAATTTAGTAAGCTAGCACATTATGCCCCAGATGACGTCGCTACGGATGCTACTAAGTAGGAGAAGTTTCTGGAAGGACTGAATGATGAGTTGAGCATGCAGTTGATGGTAGCAACCTTGAACAACTACCAGGAGTTGGTAGATCGTGCTCTTATGATTGAAGGGAAGCAACAACAGATTGAGAATCGCAAGAGGAAGTATGGACAAGGAAAGTACACTTCAGGAGCTCAGCAGAAGCCACATTTTACCCCTAGACCGGGAGGACATTTTCAGCATACCCATGGAGGAGGTAGCTTGCACAATCACAATGGCATCAAGAATGGTAATGGCAATGGAGGAAGGAACGGCCAGAACCGCACCAACCCCTCAACCCCAACCAAGAAGGACCTAAGCCAATTCACTTGCTTTAAGTGTTTGAAGACCGGACATTATGCCAATGAATGTCCTGAATTACAAAATGGAAATGGCAATGGAAGTTCTGGGAAGAAGCCTAACCCTTTCAACAGGGGACAGGTGAACCACGTTAGCGTGGAGGAGGTTGAAGCTCAGCCCGATGCAGTAATAGGTAAGTTTTTGATTAAGTCATTTACTGCACTCGTTCTTTTTGATACTAGTGCATCGCATTCATACATCTCAAGGGGATTTGTGGATAAGTATAACCTACCAACCCAAGACCTTAGGTCACCCATGTTAGTAACCTCGCCTGGAGCAGAGTATGTGGCTAGTTTATGGTGTGATCGGATACCATTAAGGATTGGTAACTATGTTTTTCCCTCAGACCTAATAGTATTGGAATCTCAAGGATTGGATGTGATATTAGGCATGGATTGGTTATCAAAGTATGAAGGGAATATTGAATGTGCTAGTAAGTCAATTTTGCTTACCACACCGGAAGGGAGAATGATCAAGTATGTATCCCGGCATGTGCCAAAGAGGACTCAAGTAAATTGCCTAACAGGAGTTGTGCAGGAGGAAGTACCAGTGGTAAGGGATTTCCCTGATGTATTTCCAGAGGAGTTGCCAGGCATGCCACCGGATAGAGATATAGAGTTTTTGATTGAGCTATTGCCAGGCACATAACCAATATCAAAGAGACCATATAGGATGCCAGCAAAAGATTTGGTGGAAATTAAGAAGCAGATTAAGGAGTTACTGGATAAGGGATATATTCGCCCAAGTTCTTCGCCTTGGGGATCGCCAGTACTTCTGGTGGAGAAGAAAGATAGATCGTTAAGGATGGTTGTTGATTATCGAGGATTGAATGAAGTAACGATCAAGAACAAGTACCCACTGCCAATGATCAATGATCGGTTTGATCGATTGCAAGGAGCTAACGTATTTTCCAAGATCGATCTGCGATCAGGATACCACCAGTTGAAGATTCAAGAACAGGATATTCCGAAGACAGCTTTTACCACCAGGTACGGGCTGTATGAGTATACCGTTATGTCATTTGGTCTGACTAACGCACCTGCCTATTTTATGAACATGATGAACAAAGTGTTTATGGAGTTTCTGGATAAGTTCGTCGTAGTGTTCATTGATGATATCCTGGTTTATTCGAAGAATGAAGAGGAACATAAGGAGCATTTGCGTTTGGTACTTGGAAAGCTCAGAGAACATCAATTATATGCCAAGTTCAGCAAATGTGAGTTTTGGTTGAAGGAAGTAGGATTCCTCGGACACGTTATATCTGGAGAAGGTATATCAGTTGATCCCACTAAAGTTGATACCGTGACCAAGTGGGAAGCCCCAACAACAGTTGGAGAGATCCGGAGTTTTCTTGGACTCGCAGGATACTACCGGAGATTTATTGAGAATTTCTCAAAGATTGCGAAGCCTATGACTGAGTTGTTAAAGAAGGATACCAAGTTCATATGGACAGAGAAATGTGAGGCTAGTTTCCAGGAGTTGAAGAAACGCTTAGTTACCTCACCAGTATTGATTTTGCCAGACCAGACCAAAGATTATGAGGTGTATTGCAACGCTTCACGTCGAGGACTTGGAGCAGTGCTTATGTAGGAAGGGAGAGTTGTTTCATATGCCTCAAGACAACTGAAACCTCACGAGTTGAATTATGCTACGCATGATTTGGAGTTAGCAGCCGTAGTGCATGATTTGAAAACATGGAGGCATTTCCTCATTGGAAATCATTGTGAGGTGTACACGGATCATAAGAGTTTGAAGTACATTTTCACCCAGAAGGAATTGAATCTCAGACAAAGGAGATGGTTGGAGCTTATCAAGGATTATGATATGAAATTGCATTATCACCCCGGAAAGGCTAATGTAGTAGCTGACGCATTAAGCCGTAAGAGCCATGTCAATGCGTTAATGACGGGAGAAATACCCAAGGAGTTAGCAGAAAATCTTCGTGAACTATGTTTGGAAATAGTTCCGAGAGGCTATGTAGCAGCATTGGAGATTCAGTCAACCTTAATGGATAGAATCAGAGAAGCTCAGAAGACTGACAAAGAGATTGACGCTATAAAGGAGAAACTTAGCAAAGGAAAAGCTAAGGGATTTTGTGAGGATGAGCACGACACCCTATGGTTTGAAGACTGCGTTTACGTGCCCAATGACCCGGAGATCAGAAAGTTGATTTTGCAAGAGGCACACGATTCACCGTATTCAATTCACCTAGGAAATACCAAGATGTATTTGGATTTGAAGGATATTTTCTGGTGGACCGGAATGAAGAAGGATATTGCGGAGTATGTAGCAGTTTGTGATGTATGTCAGAGAGTAGAGGCAGAGCATCAGAAGCCAGCAGGATTGTTACAACCATTGCCGATACCCGAATGGAAGTGGGATAAGCTAGGCATGGATTTTATCACGGGATTGCCCATGACTCGTTCAGGCTATGACTCGATTTGGGTTGTAGTCGATCGATTGACGAAAGTAGCCCATTTCATCCCAGTAAAGACCACCTATACCAGTGCTAAGTTGGCAAAGATATACATGAACAGGATCGTATGTTTGCATGGAGTTCCAAGGAGTATCGTATCAGATAGAGGAACCCAGTTTACCTCAAAGTTCTGGAAGCAGTTGCACGAAACCTTGGGAACCAGGCTAGAATTCAGTACAGCTTTTCATCCACAGACAGATGGACAGACCGAGAGAGTCAATCAGATCTTGGAGGATATGCTGAGAGCTTGTGCGCTAGATTATGGATCTAGTTGGGACGATAATTTGCCATATGCAGAGTTCTCTTACAACAACAGTTATCAAACCAGTTTAAAGATGGCCCCTTTCAAAGCTTAGTACGGAAGGAGGTGCAGGACACCGTTGTCGTGGGACGAAGTTGGAGACCACCAGTTGTTTGGACCTGACTTGATTAAAGAGTCTGAACAGAAGGTGAAGTTGATTCGCGATAGGCTCAAGGTAGCACAGTCCAGATAGAAGAGTTATGCAGATTCTAAACGCAAGGAGACAGTTTACGAAGTCGGAGATAGAGCTTATCTTCGAGTATCTCCACTTCGGGGAACAAAGCGTTTTGGAGTTAAAGGGAAGTTAGCGCCACGATTTGTAGGACCATATCGAGTTTTGGAGCGTATGTGAGAAGTGGCCTACAAGTTGGAATTGCCCGAAGGATCGTCAGGAGTTCATGATGTGTTCCACGTTTCTCAGTTAAAGAAGTGTCACGCGGAGATGGCTGACATACCGTTGAGAGACACAGTGCCATTGGAAATAATCCAGTTGGATAACGATTTGACCTACAAGGAGAAACCAGTTAAGATCCTCGAGTTTGCCTGCCGAGTTACTCGCAACAAGGTTATGAAGTTTTGAAAGTTCAGTGGAGCCACCACACGGAGGATGAAGCCACCTGGGAACGAGAGGAAGATTTACTCAAGGACCACCCTCACCTATTTTCTAGCCAACCCGAATCTCGAGGGCGAGATTCATCTTAAGGGGGTAGGTTTGTAACATCCCAAATTTCCAATTTGGAATGTTATACATTAGATCATCAATGCATATCATATTTTATTTTGCATTTTGGTTGATCCTAGAAATTCTACGCAACTCAATGACCCACGGAGAGAGTTGGGGATTTCGTTATTTTCATATTTGAGTTCTCTCAAATTTTGAGAATAGGATCATTTGATTTTATTTATTTTATCATCAATTATTTCTATTACAAAAATATGAGAGAGGGAATAAAATGACTTTCACAAAATAAAGAAATATTGAGGATTTAATAATAAAATCAAATAAGACTTTATTTCGGAGTTTTTCGGTGTTTTATTTGAATTTAGGAAAAATGTGCGTTTTTCAAAATTGCATTTAGGTCCCAAATAAATGTTCACCTTGTGCGGCTTGATTTTAGAAGCCCGTGAAAATTTATTTCGGAATTTTTGGAGTCCGTTTAGTATTTCTTTTTATTTTTCTTCCGAGCGGAATATTTTAAAAAAAAGGTGAACGGACCTACGGGCCGTGTCCGACTAGGACTCCGGCCCGGCTAGCCTTTATAAGCCGGGGGAGGCCCAGCCCCAGCCCCAGCCAAACCCTAGCCGCCGCGCCCAGCCCCCGCGCCGCCGCTAGCCGCCGCCGCCGAGGTTCGTCGCCGCCTCGACTTCCGTGCCATCGTTTAAAAAAAAATTAGATTGGTTTTTCGTCGGTTTTTCCGATGGTTTTTTTTTAGTTTCGGTTTTTTTAAATAAATCGGTTTTTCCGATTTATTTGAATAGCGAGCGTTCGTCCATTCGTTCGTTCCAACGAACGTTCGTCATTTTTCTTTTTCTCGGATTAAATCCGCGATTTTTCTGATCGCGATTCCTGATCCGATTTTCGTTTTAGTATAACTTTTCGCTCGTTTATCGGAATCAAGCGATTCAAGCGCCTAGAGATTCGTATCGAAACCCTCTATCCGTTTAACCAACTTAAACAAGATTTTGCTACTGTAAAATTTGCCCTAGATCCAGATTACTAGAACAAAGTTGTTTTCTTTCGCCGTTTGACTTTCGTTGCTTCTTTCGATTTGATTCTTTTTGCCAACCGGAGTTCTTAAGTTGAACCTTCTGGTTAGATCTCTTATTTGAGTTTTATCTGTGCATTAGATGATTAATTATTGTATGCTTGTTTGTTGTCTGCGATAGAATAACCGGAGTGCACCACTTATTTCTTTGAATCGTTAGGTTTCGCAGATCATCAGCAAGGCAAGTAACACTTTGATCATACCTTTTCTACTACCCAGTTTTATTGCATTAGATCAATCCTCACACATTGCATGATTAGGATCTAATTAAATTGTGGGATGGGAAGTAGATGAGGTAGTACCTATTACCTGTTATTATCAAACCTTTGGGAGTTACTTCTACGTTTGCTTATTATGCCATGCTATGCTAGTAGACGTGGATTGGGTCAGTGATATCCATGACAGATGTGAGATTGTTAATTAATGGTTTATCTAAGGTGGCAACTTAAACACACATCTGGGTGGATTGAGGCACCTGGGTATTCCAGGACTTGCCTGTTTTCTTTTGGACCGCCACCCAGGCTCAAAGAGATCATGAGACTATTCATACTAGAAACTTCCGTGTGCAGCCACAAGCTATTATGGGCTCTAGTATAGTTGACTAAGTCATGCGAACTCTTACAGTGGTAGACTAGTAGATGTAGGGGATGTAGGTGGTACGGTCTACCTGATCGTAAGGTGCTAGCGCTTCTGAAAGACTATGTCTCGGTCATCCGTCTTCTCAAACACCATGTAGTGCGAGAAACCAAACGGAGGCGATTGAGTCTTGTGGG
This sequence comes from Triticum dicoccoides, assembly GCF_002162155.2. Taxonomy (NCBI): domain Eukaryota; kingdom Viridiplantae; phylum Streptophyta; class Magnoliopsida; order Poales; family Poaceae; genus Triticum; species Triticum dicoccoides. The sequence goes on along the minus strand of NC_041386.1, from coordinate 56,801,332 downwards.
GAAAAGTGCGCAAACCTCTGTAGAGTGTAATAAACTAATCATGATTAGCTATGTCCCAGGTTATGGACATCTTGAGTATATAGTACCTGGATTATCATGTGAATCTCAACATGTTCCTCTAAATAAATTTTGTTGGGTTATGTTTAATGATGAAGCTTAATTGGGGTTGAGAATGCTGTCAACCATTCTCAATGTTTAACAACCACCATGATAGTTAAATAAATTTATTCCTTTGAAGTAGGGAAAAATTGGCTTTACGCAAAACTGTAACCATAGAGCTTTCCACCAGCCAAATATGCATATAGTATAAGCTTGGGTTCTGATTGAAGGAATTCCACCTAAGTGGTGCACTTGGAAGGTGTTTGCCCAGATTGCATCTCTCTTTGGTGTGCTTATAGATGTGGATTGGAATGAAATGTTCAGTACCTTCTTTGAGAATGTTAGAGTTAAGATTGCCTGCAGAGATCCTTTTGAGAGGTTAACTGAAATGAAAAGAAACTATTTTGGCTAGGCTTCACTGTGGAAGGATTTGAACAGGTAGGAGGTGCTGATTCTGTCATTGATGTTGAGGATGATGTAGATGATGAGGAGGATGGTAATGCATAGGAACAAAGGGAAGAGGGTGATGAGAATACCCATAATGATGGTCTGCCTAAAGATTTGCTGGATGGAGATGAAGCTATTGATGATCTGGATAAAGCCAATTTCTCAAAGCATGACAACAGTAAACAAAAAAGAGGACCAAATATGTTGTGTTCTGCTCTAACTCTGATCATGAGAACTTTATCATGGAATGTGCAGTCTCTAGCAAAGGAAAATCAAACACATCTCCTATGCGGGTTACCTTAGAAAGTTCACCATCTATGGAACACTTGCCCTTTTCTCCTGCAAAAACATCTACCCCCTCCTATCCTCTCTTCAAAGGTAGATTCACTTGCCCTGGTGGAGAATGATGGGTGAATGACAAAAACTGATGAAAAATCTAAAAGTATGGAATACTGTGAGGACATCCTTAAATCTGTTGACTTTTCTGAGTCTAATGAGGAAGGAGTTGGGATTCTTCCCCTGAAGCTGTACAGGTACTTCAATCCCTCTCTTTAAAGAGATCACCGCTGGAAACTCTCAACCAAGCTTAAGAAAATGGACCTTCTCCTAACAAGAATGCCAATTGGGGACCTGTCCTAATACAAAAACCTGCTACTATAGGTCATGGCAATGTGAACATCATGGAAAAAGCTGTTGCTTACAAGAGAGAAAAATTTGGAGATACCAAAAACTTTCAAAGATAAATCCTTCTCCAATACTGATCATGCCATTTTATGTGATCAAATGAGTAAAATTGATTTGTGCATTAGTGGAGATGAGGCTCATAAAAACTATGTCATTGATGATTTGATTGAGGGAGAAAAAGAAAGATGTTTGGCTTTTGCCAATAATAACCCTGAAATTGTTCTTCCTGATAGCCTAGAACTTGATCAAGATGATTTAGTTGGGACTCCAGTGGGGGTCTGCTCCTTCAAGCCAGTGGGAACTACTGATGCCTTGAAGAGAACCCCTATTGTCCTACACTACTGCAGGATGGTGCTAATGCGACACTATGATCAGAGACCCTTCGAGAAATTGTGTGTGATGCAATGATCGCAAATGGTGCTGTATGAAAACCATCAGAAATGTGTAAAACATTTACGATGACGGATGCATCAAACACAGTTCAGGTTTTAGTTGCGTGTGCGATGAAGGGCATACGGTTCAGTTCAATGAACTGTTTGCGATGAGGCAACACAAAAGAAACGGGCAGCCAGATGGAGGCATGTGCAATACACAACATACGGTTCACTCGAATGAACTGTTTGTGATTAGGCAACACAAAAGAAACGGACAACCCGACCAAGGTGTGTGCGATGTACATCATAAGGTTCACTCGGATGAACTGTTTGTGATTAGGCAAGAGAACAAAAACGGTCCAATATAACAAGATGTGTGTGATACGTGGTAAATAGGTCTGTAATCAGAAATGTGTGCGAAGACCGATAATAGCACAGACGATTGCTTCTAATAAGACGTATGTGATATGCTCTGTCTACACAACATCTATTTGCCATTGTGGGACGGGCGGTCATGCGGATATGCCATAAGGATGCAAAGAGGCATTCCTATCATCAAGGACTAGCTGTTCCATGATACGTCTCTGTCGTATCTACTTTTCCAAACACTTTTGCCCTTGTTTTGGACTGTAACTTGCATGGTTTGAATGGAACTAACCCGGACTGACGCTGTTTTTAGCAGAATTGCCATGGTGTTATTTTTGTGCAGAAATAAAAGTTCTCGGAATGACTTGAAAATCAACGGAGATTATTTTTGGAATATATAAAAAATACTGGAAGAAGAATTCACGTCAGGGGGGCACACCCTGTCCATGAGGGCGGGGGGCGCGCCCCCCTGCCTCGTGGCCCCCCTGACGCTCCACCGACCTCAACTCCAACTCCATATATTCGTGTTCGGGGAGAAAAAAATCAAAGAGAAGGATTCATCGCGTTTTATGATACGAAGCCGCCGCCAAGCCCTAAACTCTCTCGGGAGGGCTGATCTGGAGTCCGTTCAGGGCTCCGAAGAGGGGGATCCATCGCCATCGCCATCATCAACCTTCCTCCATCACCAATTTCATGATGCTCATCGCCATGCGTGAGTAATTCCATCGTAGGTTTGCTGGACGGTGATGGGTTGGATGAGATTTATCATGTAATCAAGTTAGTTTTGTTAGGGTTTGATCCCTAGTATCCACTATGTTCTGAGATTGATGTTGCTATGACTTTACTATGCTTAATGCTTGTCACTAGGGCCCGAGTGCCATGATTTCATATCTGAACCTATTATGTTTTCATGAATATATGTGAGTTCTTGATCCTATCTTGCAAGTCTATAGTCACCTATTATGTGCTATGATCCGTTAACCCTGAAGTGACAATAACCGGGATCATTACCAGTGATGACCGTAGTTTGAGGAGTTCATGTATTCACTATGTGTTAATGCTTTGGTCCGGTACTGTATTAAAAGGAGGCCTTAATATCCCTTAGTTTCCAATAGGACCCCGCTGCCATGGAAGGGTAGGACAAAAGATGTCATGCAAGTTCTTTTCCATAAGCACGTATGACTATATTCGGAATACATGCCTACATTACATTGATGAACTGGACCTAGTTCTGTGTCACCCTATGTTATGACTGTTACATGATCGATCGCATCCGACAAAATTCTCCATCACCGATCCATTGTCTATGAGCTTTCCATATATTGTTCTTCACTTATTTACTTTTCCATTGCTACTGTTACCATCACTATAAAACCTCAAAATATTACTTTTGCTACCGTTACTTTTTGGCACCGTTACCACTACTATCATATTACTTTGCTACTAAATACCTTGTTGCAGATATTAAGTTTCCAAGTGTGGTTGAAGTGACAACTCAGCTGAAAATACTTGAGAATATTCTTTGGCTCCCCTTGTGTCGAATCAATAAATTTGGGTTGAATACTCTACCCTCAAAACTGTTGCGATCCCCTATACTTGAGGGTTATCAAGCCTATTTTCTGGCGTCGTTGCCGGGGAGCATAGCTCTATTCTTTGAGTCACTTGGGATTTATATCTGCTTATCACTATGAAGAACTTGAAAGATCAAAGAACTAAGATTTTTCCCTCAACTGCAAGGGGAGGTAAGGAACTGCCATCTAGCTCTGCACTTGATTCACCTTCTGTTTTGAGTAAGCTTGCGACACCTAAACCTGCTTCTGGTATTAATTCTGATATGTCTCATGTTATTGATGATGCCACTTTTGCTTTGTATGATACTTATGATGAAACTACTTCTATGCATGATACTACTGTGCCACTTGGTGAATTTCTTGATGAACAACTTGCTAGGGCTAGAGAGAATAAAATTATTGAAACTGATAATATTGATGAAATTGATGATGAAGATTCTCCCCCTAGATATGAATTGCCTGTTGTGCCTGAGGGTTATGTTATGGATGAAGAAACTGCTAGAGACTTTCTTGCCTGCAATGATAGAAGTGATCTTAAGAACTTATTAGCTAAGCTGAAAGAAAAATCTATGAATGCTAGAATGAAATATGATCCTACTTATGCTACTTCTCCTATCTTTATTACTGATAAGGATTATGATTTCTCTATCGATCCCGAGTTAATTACTTTGCTTGAATCTGATCCTTTTTATGGCTATGAGTCTGAAACTGTTGTGGCACATCTTACTAAATGAAATGATATAGCTACCCTATTCACTAATGATGAGAAAACTCGCTACTATTATATCCTTAAATTATTTCCATTCTCATTAAAGGGTGATGCTAAGATATTGTTTAATTCTCTTGATCCTGGTTGTGTGCGTAGTCCCCAGGATATGATTTACTACTTCTCTGCTAAATATTTCCTAGCTCATAAGAAACAAGCTGCTTTAAGGGAAATATATAATTTGGTGCAAATTAAAGAAGATAGTCTCCCACAAGCTTGGGGGAGGATTCTCCAATTACTCAATGCTTTGCCTGATCATCCTCTCAAGAAAAATGAAATACTTGATATCTTTTACAATGGACTAACCGATGCTTCCAGAGACCACCTGGATAGTTGTGCTGGTTGTGTTTTCAGGGAAAGAACAGTTGATCAAGCTGAAATTCTATTGAATAATATGTTGACCAATGGAAATAATTGGACACTTCCTGAACCAACTCCTAAGCCAACTCCGAAGAAAAGGGGTATTCTATTTCTCAGTCCTGAAGATATGCAAGAGGCAAAGAAATCTATTAAAGAAAAAAGTATAAAAGCTGAAGATGTTAAGAATTTACCTCCCGTTGAAGAAATACATGGTCTTAATTCATCACCTATTGAAGAAACTCACAGTCTTGATAACCCGACACAGGTAGTAAAGGCAAACTCTCTCTATAGATATGATAAAGCTGAAATCCCTCCTGCTAAGTTTGCTAGCCAATGTTTGGATGAATTTGATGACTTTACGGTTAAGCAAGAAGATTTCAATGCTTATTTTGGTAGACAATTGAAACACAATGCTTATATGATTGAACACTGATAACCCACAAGTATAGGGGATCGCAACAGTTTTGGAGGGTAAAGTATTCAACCCAAATTTATTGATTCGACACAAAGGGAGCCAAAGAATACTCTCAAGTATTAGCAGTTGGGTTGTCAATTCAACCACACCTGGAAACTTAGTATCTGTAGCAAAGTATTTAGTAGCAAAGTAATATGATAACAGTGGTAACGGTAACAAAAGGTAACAGTAGTAAAAGTAATGTTTTTGGTATTTTGTAGTGATGATAGCAATAGCAACAGGAAAGTAAATAAGAAAAGAACAATATATGGAAAGCTCGTAGGCAAGGGATCAGTGATGGAGAATTATGCCGGATGCGATTCATCATGTAATAGTCATAACCTAGGGTGACACAGAACTAGCTCCAGTTCATTGATATAATGTAGGCATGTATTCCGAACATAGTCATACGTGCTTATGGAAAAGAACTTGCATGACATCTTTTGTCCTACCCTCCTGTGGCAGTGGGGTCCTTACGGAAACTAAGGGATATTAAGGCCTCCTTTTAATAGAGTACTGTAACAAAGCATTAACACATAGTGAATACATGAACTCCTCAAACTACGGTCATCACTGGTAAGTATCCCGATTATTGTCACTTCGGGGTTAACAGATCATAACACATAATAGGTGACTATAGACTTGCAAGATAGGATCAAGAACACTCATATATTGATGAAAACATAATAGGTTCAGATCTAAAATCATGGCACTCGGGCCCTAGTGACAAGCATTAAGCATAGCAAAGTCATAGCAACATCAATCTCAGAACATAGTGGATACTAGGGATCAAACCCTAACAAAACTAACTCGATTACATGATAGATCTCATCCAACCCATCACCGTCCAGCAAGCCTACGATGGAATTACTCACGCACGGCGGTGAGCATCATGAAATTGGTGATGGAGGATGGTTGATGATGACGATGGCGACGAATTCCCCTCTGCGGAGCCCCGAACAGACTCCAGATCAGCCCTCCCGAGAGGTTTTAGGGCTTGGCGGCGGCTCTGTATCGTAAAACGTGATGAATTCTTCTTCTTGATTTTTTTCTCCCCGAAACACAATATATAGAGTTGGAGTTGGTGTCAGAGAGGCACCAGGGGGCCCACGAGGTAGGGGGCACGCCCTAGGGGGGCAGGCGCGCCCCCGCCCTCGTGGACAGGTGGTGGGCCCCTGGTCTTCATCTTTTGCATGTATTTTTTATATTTTCCAAAAAGTTGCTCCGTGAAGTTTTAGGTCATTCCGAGAACATTTGTTTCTGCACATAAATAACACCATGGTAATTCTGCTGAAAACAGCGTCAGTCCGGGTTAGTTCCATTCAAATCATGCAAGTTAGAGTCCAAAACAAGGGCAAAAGTGTTTGGAAAAGTAGATACGATGGAGATGTATCAACTCCCCCAAGCTTAAACCTTTGCTTGTCCTCAAGCAATTCAGTTGACAAACTGAAAGTGATAAAGAAAAACTTTTACAAACTCTATTTGCTCTTGTTGTTGTAAATATGTAAAGCCAGCATTCAAGTTTCCAGCAAAGATTATAACTAACCACATTCACAATAACGCTAAGGTCTCAAGTTTTACTCATATCAATGGCATAATCAACTAGCGAGCAATAATAATAAATCTCGGATGACAACACTTTATCAAAACAATCATAATATGATATAACAAGATGGTATCTCGCTAGCCCTTTCTGAGACCGCAAAACATAAATGCAGAGCACCTTTAAAGACCAAGGACTGACTAGACATTATAATTCATGGTAAGAGAGATCCAGTCAGGTCATACACAATGTAAACTAACAGTAATGAATTCAAATGACAGCGGTGCTCTCAAACTGGTGCTTTTTAATAAGAGGATGATGACTCGGCATAAAATTAAATAGATAGGCCCTTCGCAGAGGGAAGCAGGGATTTGTAGAGGTGCCAGAGCTCGGTTTTGAAATAGAGGTGAATAATATTTTGAGCGGTATACTTTCATTGTCAACATAACAACCAAGAGATGGCGATATCTTCCATGCTACACACATTATAGGTGGTTCCCAAACAAAATGGTAAAGTTTATACTCTCCCTTGCACCAACAAGCATCAATCCATGGCTTGCTCGAAACAACGAGTGCCTACAACTAACAAGAGTCCCAGGGGGAGTTTTGTTTGCAATTATTTTGATTTAGTTTGCATAAAGCATGGGACTGGGCATCCCGGTGACCAGCCATTTATCTCGTGAGTGAGGAGCGGAGTCCACTCCTCTTGAGGATAACCCGCCTAATATGGATGATACAGACAACCCTAGTTGATACATGAGCTATTCGAGCATACAAAACAGGAAATTTATTTGAAGGTTTAGAGTTTGGCACATACAAATTTACTTGGAACGGCAGGTAGATACCGTATATAGGTAGGTATAGTGGACTCATGTGGAATAACTTTGGGGTTTAAGGGATTGGATGCACAAGCAGTATTCCCTCTTAGTACAGGTGAAGGCTAGCAAAAGACTGGGAAGCGACCAGCTAGAGAGCGACAACGGTCATGAATATGCATTAAAATTAATCAACACCGAATGCAAGCATGAGTAGGATATAATCCACCATGAACATAAATATCGTGAAGGCTATGTTGATTTTGTTTCAACTACATGCGTGAACATGCTTCAAGTCAAGTCACTTAAATCATTCAGAGGAGGATACCACCCTATCATACCACATCATAACCATCTCAATAGCATGTTGGCACGCAAGGTAAACCATTATGACTCATAGCTAGTCAAGCATGGCACAAGGAACTATGATCTCTAGTTGTCATTGCAAACATGTTTATTCATAATAGGATGAATCAGGAACGATGAACTAATCATATTTACAAAAACAAAAGAGGTCGAGTTCATACCAGCTTTTCTCATCTCAGCCAGTCCATCATATATCGTCGTAATTGCCTTTCACTTGCACGACCGAACGATGTGAATAATAATAATAGTGCACGTGCATTGGACTAAGCTGGAATCTACAAGCATTCAATAAATAGGAGACGACAAGGCAACATGGGCTCTTTTGTCAGATCAACAAGTATGCATACAAGAGCCGCTTCAACAATTTAATTATGGTCTTCTCCTATCGACCCCCAAAGAAAAGAAAAGAAATAAAACTATTTACACGGGAGAGCTCCCAACAAGTAAAAGAAGAATAGGAAATCTTTTTGGGTTTTCTTTTTAATTACTACTACAAGCATGGAAAGTAAATTAATTAAAAGCTACAACTATTTTGTTGGTTTTTCTTAAGGTTAATTAAACACACAAGAAGAAAGCATAAATAGGAAAATAAACTAGCATGGATGATACAATGAAAAAGTATGAGCACCGACATCTAGCAATGAGTGTGTGAACATAAATGTAATGTCGGTGGGAAATACGTACTCCCCCAAGCTTAGGCTTTTGTCCTAAGTTGGTTTATGGCCACGGCTGGCCTGGCGGATATCCATAATAATAGTTGAGGTCATACTGAGATGCAGCGGCTATCGCCTGCTGAGCTATAGCGTGGCGACGAGCGGCCTCTGCTCTCCTCTTGTACTCATCTGCCTCCTCTCTGGTGATAGCATATCTTCCTTTTGCCTGATGATCAAAGAAAGTAGGAGCAGGGAGAGTAATATGGACAGCAAAATGAGCTTAGACTCGGGTTTGAGCTGGATATTCGTGTTTGGGGGAGGAAGAAGGAGTGTGTGGGTGAAAGGATAAGTGGAGGAGGGCCACCATGGGCCCACGAGGCAGGGGCGCGCCCTCCACCCTCGTGGGCAGGTGGTTGACCCCCCTACTGTGTTCTCAATGCCAAATATTCTCAAATATTCTAGAAAAAATCATATTTAAATTTCAGGGCATTTGGAGAACTTTTATTTTCAGGGTATTTTTATATTGCACGGATAATCAGATAACGGACAACAAAATATTTATTTTTACTTTATTTAATATAAATAACAGAAAGTAAAAGAGGGGTACAGAAGGTCGTGCTCTCTAATTTCATCCATCTCATGATCATCAGAAGGAATCCACTAACAAGGTTGATCAAGTCTTATTAATGAACTCATTCCGAATAACATGGAACTGGAGAAATTTCGAATAACACTATGTTACCTCAATGGGGATATGCACATCCCCAATAATAAGAATATCATATTTCTTCTTGACAGTAGGAAGAGGAAATTCAAAACCTCCAAATAAAATCGATGGAATTTTTCCAATAGAATTGATACTATGAACTTGAGGTTGTTTCCTCGGGAAGTGTACCGTGTTCTCATTACCATTAACATGAAAAGTGACATTGCCTTTAGTGCAATCAATAACAGCCCCTGCAGTATTCAAAAAGGGTCTTCCAAGAATAATAGACATACTATCGTCCTTAGGAATATCAAGAATAACAAAGTCCGTTAAAATAGTAACGTTTGCAACTACAACAGGCACATCCTCACAAATACTGACAGGTATAGCAGTTGATTTATCAGCCATTTGCAAAGATATTTCCGTAGGTGTCAACTTATTCAAATCAAGTCTACGATATAATGAGAGATGCATAACACTAACATCGGCTCCAAGATCACATAAAGCAGTTTTAACATAGTTTCTTTTAGTAGAGCATGGTATAGTGGGTACTACTGGATCTCCAAGTTTCTTTGGTATTCCACCCTTAAAAGTATAATTAGCAAGCATGGTGGAAATTTCAGCTTCCGGTATCTTTCTTTTATTTGTAACAATTTCTTTCATATACTTAGCATAAGGATTCATTTTGAGCATATCAGTTAATCGCATACGCAAAAAGATAGGTCTAATCATTTCAGCAAAGCGCTCAAAATCCTCATCATCCTTTTTCTTGGATGGTTTGGGAGGAAAAGGCATGGGTTTCTGAACTCATGGTTCTCTTTCTTTACCATGTTTCCTAGCAACAAAGTCTTTCTTATCATAACGTTGATTCTTTGATTGTGGGTTATCAAGATCAACAACAGGTTCAATTTCTATATCATTATCATTGCTAGGTTGAGCATCATCATGAACATTATTATTAGAATTATCATTAGTTTCAGGTTCATTACCAGATTGTGTTTCAGCATCAGAAATAGAAATATCATTTGGATTCTCAGGTGGTTCAATAACAGGTTCACTAGAAGCATGCAAAGTCTTATCATTTTTCTTTTTCTTCCTTTTAGAAGGACTAGGTGCATCTATATTATTTCTCTGAGAATCTTGCTCAATTCTCTTAGGGTGGCCTTCAAGATACAAAGGTTCCTGAGTCATTCTACCACCTCTAGTCATAACTCTAACAACATTATCATTATCTTTACTATTCAATTCATTGAGCAAATCATTTTGAGCTTTAAGTACTTGTTCTACTTGAGTGGTAACCATAGAAGCATGTTTACTAATAAGTTTAAGTTCACCTTTGACATTAGCCATATAATCACCCAAGTGTTCAAGCATATTTGAATTGTATTTCAATTGTCTACCAAAATAAGCATTAAAGTCTTGTTGCTTAGCCATAAATTTATCAAACTCATCTAAGCATGGGCTAGCAAACTTAGTAAATGGGATTTCAGCTTTATCATATCTAAAGAGAGAATTTACCTTTACTACCTGCGTCGGGTTATCAAGACCATGAGTTTATTCAATAGGTAAAGGATTAAGATCATATGTTTCTTCAATAGGCAGTAAATTAAGACCGTGTATTTCTTCAATAGGAGGTAAATTCTTAACATCTTCAGCTTTAATACCTTTTTCTTTCATAGATTTCTTTGCCTCTTATATATCTTCAGGACTGAGAAATAGAATACCCCTCTTCTTCGGAGTTGGTTTAGGAATAGGCTCAGGAATTGGCTCTGGAGGTGTCCAATTATTTTCATTTGTCAACATATTATTCAATAGAATTTTAGCTTCATCCGGCGTTCTTTCCCTGAAAACAGAACCAGCACAACTATCGAGGTAATCTCTGGAAGCATCGGTTAGTCCATTATAAAAGATATCAAGTATTTCATTTTTCTTAAGAGGATGATCAGGCAAAGCATTAAGTAATTGGAGAAGCCTCCCCCAAGCTTGTGGGAGACTCTCTTCTTTAATTTGCACAAAATTATATATATCCCTTAAAGCAGCTTGCTTTTTTATGAGCAGGGAAATATTTAGCAGAGAAGTAATAAATCATATCCTGGGGACTACGCACACAACCAGGATCAAGAGAATTAAACCATATCTTAGCATCACCCTTTCATGAGAACGGAAATATTTTAAGGATGTTAAAGTAACGAGTTTTCTCATCAGTAGTGAACAGGGTGGCTATATCATTTAATTTAGTAAGACGTGCCACAACAGTTTCAGATTCATAACCATGAAAAGGATCAGATTCAACCAAAGTAATTATATCAGGATCAACAAAGAATTCATAATACTTATCGGTAACACGGATATGCGAAGTAGCAAAAGCAGGGTCAGGTTTCATTCTAGCATTTAGAGATTGCTTGTTCCATTTAGCTAATAACCTCTTAAGTTTGTATCTATCTTTGGAAGCTAAAATAGTTAAAGAGGCTTCTTGATCAAAAACATAACCCTTAGAAATAACAAGTGATTCTTCATCATCACTTCCATCAGTATTATCAGATTCAATATTTTCAATCTCTCTAGCCCTAGCAAGTTGTTCATCAAGAAATTCACCAAGTGGCATGGTAGTATCAAGCATAGAAGTAGTTTCATCATAAGTATCATGCATAGCAGAAGTAGCATCATCAATAACATGCGACATATCAGAACGAATAGCAGAAGCAGTTTTAGGTGTCGCAAGCTTACTCAAAATAGAAGGTGAATCAAGCGCAGAGCTAGATGGCAGTTCCTTACCTCCCCTCGTAGTTGAGTAATAAATCTTGGTTCTTGGATCTTTAAAGTTCTTCATAATGATAGGCAGATATAAATCCCAAGTGACTCAAAGAATAGAGCTATGCTCCCGGGTAACGGCGCCAGAAAATAGTCTTGATAACCCACAAGTATAGGGGATCGCAATAGTTTTGGAGGGTAAAGTATTCAACCAAAATTTATTGATTCGACACAAGGGGAGCCAAAGAATACTCTCAAGTATTAGCAGCTGGGTTGTCAATTCAACCACACCTGGAAACTTAGTATCTGTAGGAAAGTATTTAGTAGCAAAGTAATATGATAGCAGTGGTAACGGTAACAAAAGGTAACAGTAGTAAAAGTAATGTTTTTGGTATTTTGTAGTGATGATAGCAATAACAACGGGAAAGTAAATAAGCGAAGAACAATATATGGAAAGCTCGTAGGCAATGGATCAGTGATGGAGAATTATGCCGGATGCGGTTCATCATGTAACAGTCATAACCTAGGGTGACACAGAACTAGCTCTAGTTCATTGATATAATGTAGGCATGTATTCCGAACATAGTCATACATGCTTATGGAAAAGAACTTGCATGGCATCTTTTGTCCTACCCTCCTGTGGCAGTGGGGTACTTACGGAAACTAAGGGATATTAAGGCCTCCTTTTAATAGAGTACTGTAACAAAGCATTAACACATAGTGAATACATGAACTCCTCAAACTACGGTCATCACCGGTAAGTATCCCGATTATTGTCACTTCGGGGTTAACGGATCATAACACATAATAGGTGACTATAGACTTGCAAGATAGGATCAAGAACACTCATATATTGATGAAAACATAATAGGTTCAGATCTAAAATCATGGCACTCGGGCCCTAGTGACAAGCATTAAGCATAGCAAAGTCATAGAAACATCAATCTCAGAACATAGTGGATACTAGGGATCAAACCCTAACAAAACTAACTCGATTACATGATAGATCTCATCCAACCCATCACCGTCCAGCAAGCCTACGATGGAATTACTCACGCATGGCGGTGAGCATCATGAAATTGGTGATGGAGGATGGTTGATGATGACGATGGCGGCATATTCCCCTCTGCGGAGCCCCGAACAGACTCCAGATCAGCCCTCCCGAGAGGTTTTAGGGCTTGGCGGCGGCTCCGTATCGTAAAATGCGATGAATTCTTCTCCTTGATTTTTTCTCCCCGAAACACAATATATAGAGTTGGAGTTGGAGTCGGAGAGGCACCAGGGGGCCCACGAGGTAGGGGGCGCGCCCTAGGGGGGCAGGCGCGCCCCCACCCTCATGGACAGGTGGTGGGCCCCTGGTCTTCATCTTTGCAGGTATTTTTTATATTTTTCAAAAAGTTTCTCCATGAAGTTTCAGGTCATTCCGAGAACGTTTGTTTCTGCACATAAATAACACCATGGTAATTCTACTGAAAACAATGTCAGTCCGGGTTAGTTCCATTCAAATCATGCAAGTTAGAGTCCAAAACAAGGGCAAAAGTGTTTGGAAAAGTAGATACGACAGAGACGTATCAAACACTTGAGTGATTATATGGCTAGTGTTAATGGAGAACTTAAACTTATTAGTAAACATGCTTCTATGGTTACCACTCAAGTAGAACAAGTACTTAAAGCTCAGAATGATTTGCTCAATGAATTAAACAATAAGAATGATAATCCTGTTAGAGTTATGACTAGAGGAGGTATAGTGACTGAGGAGCCTTTGTATCCTGAGGGCCATCCTAAGAGAATTGGGCAAGATTCTCAAAGAACTACTATAGATGCACCTAGTCCTTCCAAAAGGAAGAGAAAGAAAAATGATAGCACTTTGCATGCTTCTAGTGAACCTGTTGTTGACACACCTGAGAATCCCAATGATATTTCTATCTCTGATGCTGAAACACAATCTAGTAATGAACATGAACCTAGTGATAATGTTAATGATGATGTTCATGTTGATGCTCAACCTAGCAATAATAATGATTTAGAAATTAAACCTGCTATTGATCTTGATAACCCACAATCAAAGATCAATGTTATGATAAGAGAGACTTTGTTGCTAGGAAGCACGGTAAAGAAAGAGAACCATGGGTTCAGAAACCCATGCCTTTTCCTCCTAAACCATCCAAGAAAAAGGATGGTGAGGATTTTGAGCGCTTTGCTAAAATGATTAGACCTATCTTTTTGCGTGTGCGTTTGACTAATATGCTTAAAATGAATCCTTATGCTAAGTATATGAAGGATATTGTTACAAATAAGAGAAAGATACCAGAAGCTGAAATTTCCACCATGCTTGCTAATTATACTTTTAAGGGTGGAATACCAAAGAAACTTGGAGATCCAGGAGTACCAACTATACCATTCTCCATTAAAAGAAACTATGTTAAAACTGCTTTATGTGATCTTGGAGCCGGTGTTAGTGTTATGCCTCTCTCTTTATATCGTAGACTTGATTTGAATAAGTTGACAACTACTGAAATATCTTTGCAAATGGCTGACAAATCAACTGCTATACCTATCGGTATTTGTGAGGATGTGCCTGTTGTGGTTGCAAACGTTACTATTTTAACAGACTTTGTTATTCTTGATATTCCCGAGGACGATAGTATGTCTATTATTCTTGGAAGACCCTTTTTGAATACTGCAGGGTTGTTATTGATTGCACCAAAGGCAATGTCACTTTTCATGTTAATGGTAATGAGCATACGGTACACTTTCCGAGGAAACAACCTCAAGTCCACAGTATCAATTCTATTGGAAAAATTTCAACAATTACTATTGGAGGTTTTGAATTTCCTCTTCCTACTGTCAAGAATAAATATGATATTCTTATTGTTGGGGATGTGCATATCCCCGTTGAGGTAACCTAGTGTTATTCGAAAATTCTCCGATTTCATGTTATTCAAAATGAGTTTGTTAACAAGACTTGATCAACCTTGTTAGTGGATTCCTTTTGATGAACATGAGATGGATGAAGTTAGAAAACACAACTCTCTGTACCCTCGTTTTACTTTCTGTTATTTATACTAAATAAAGCAAAAAGTATTTTCTGTCTGTTTTCTGAATTATCCGTGCAATAAAAAATACCCCGAAAATAAAAGTTCTCCAAATGCCTTGAAAATTAAATATGATTTTTTCTAGAATATTTGAGAATATCTGGCACTGAAAACACAGCAGGGGGAGCAGCCACGTGCCCACGAGGGTGGAGGGCGCGTCCACCCCCTGGGCGCGCCCCCTGCCTCATGGACCCCACGTGGGTCCCCTCCACTTATTCCAGCCACCACACACTCCTTCTTCCTCCCAAAAAAAATCACTAGCCAGCTCAAACCCGAGTTCTAGCTCATCTTGCTGCCATTTTCGATCTCCTTGCTCAAAGCTCCATTCACAAAACTACTTTGGGGGATTGTTCTTTGGTATGTGACTCCTCCAATGGTCCAATTAGTTTTTGTTCTAGTGCTTTATTCATTGCAAATTTTTGCTGCTCAGGTGACCCTGTTCTTGAGCTTGCATGTCAAATTTATATGGTCATAAGTAGTTTTAATGCATGATATAGTCTCTAGGCACTTGTGGGAGTAGTTGCTATCAATTTTGTTGAGTTTGGTGCACTTTTATTTTGAGTTACTAAAAATTTCAGAAATTTTTCAGAGGAAGAAATATGTTTAGGAAAATGTACCAAGGTGGTTCTTCAAGGAAGCAAGGACCCAGACCCGCAATACGCGATGCAGATGATGAACCACCGAGGGATGCTCAAGTGCGGCCTTGTGAATGGCCGTCAGAGTATTTCATGGTCCAAGCAGGAATTAAAGAGGACTTTGATGCATATGTGCGTAATGCTGATCTGGAGAGCTTCGAGGAAGATAAGTGCCGGCAATACCTCTATTTAACCGATTCATTTGTGAGAAGGTTTAAATTTTCATCCTCGCGCAATTCACAAACTGTCCTGTTTGATCTTTATGATAAATCTTATACCATGGATTTAGAGGATTTTAATACTACCTACAAACTTCCACAATGGGGTAGTGCTAGTGAACCTAGCAAATCTGAGCTTAGAGATTTTCTTGCTAGTATTACAGTGGGGGAATCTAGATATGTAACACAAGCCACCATAGGGAGCATTCATTTTCCCGCTATACATTATTTTGCTCTCTTCATAGGAAGGTGCATAAATGGTAAAGATGAAGCATGTCACATGTGTGTACCTGATCTTAGTGTTCTCAGGAGTGCTATTTTAGGAGATAAACAATACAACTTGGGGGCCATTGTTGCACGTAGGTTGCATAATAATAGTATTCATGGAGATTTCTTTGGTGGAATTTATGCAACTCGTATAGCTAACTTTCTTGAGATACCCATACGTGGAGATGATATTGAGTTGCCTCCTTCTTATCTAGATTATGATGCTATGGTTCGTCATCAGTTTGTTGAGAGGAACGACGAGTCCCTCCAGTACCGACTAATCTTTGACAGACGGCGCACCTATCAAGTTGCTCTCCCTGCTCCCACTTTCTTTGACTTTCAGGCAAAGGGTAGATTTGTTATAACTAGGCAGGAGGCGAACGAGTATAAGAGGAGGACGGAGACAGCTCGCCTCCAAGCGGTAGCTCATGAGGCAATAGCTGCTGCATCACAGTACGACCCCAACTACAACTTTGGATATCCGCCAGGCCAGCCGTGGCAGTAGACCAACTTAGGCCAAAATGTAGGATCGAAAGTATGTCTAGAGGGGGGGGGGGTGATTAGACTACTTGACCAAATAAAAATCTAGCCTTTTCCCAATTTTAGTTCTAGGCAGATTTTAGCAACTTAGCACAAGTCAAGCAATCAACCTACACATGCAATTCTAAGAGTATAGCAGCGGAAAGTAAAAAATTGCATATGAAGGTAAAGGGAGGAGTTTGGAGTGTGCAAACGCAATTGGAGACATGGAGGTTTTTGGCATGGTTCCGATAGGTGGTGCTATCGTACATCCACGTTGATGGAGACTTCAACCCACGAAGGGTAACGGTTGCGCAAGTCCACGGAGGGCTCCACCCACGAAGGGTCCACGGAGAAGCAACCTTGTCTATCCCGCCATGGCCGTCGCCCACGAAGGACTTGCCTCACTCGGGTAGATCTTCACGAAGTAGGCGATGTCCTTGCCCTTACAAACTCCTTGGTTCAACTCCACAATCTTGACGGAGGCTCCCAAGTGACACCTAGCCAATCTAGGAGACACCACTCTCCAAGAGGTAACAAATGGTGTGTTGATGATGAACTCCTTGCTCTTGTGCTTCAAATGATAGTCTCCCCAACACTCAACTCTCTCTCACAGGATTTGGATTTGGTGGAAAGATTATTTGAGTGGAAAGCAACTTGGGGAAGGCTAGAGATCAAGATTTATGTGGTTGGAGTGGAATATCTTGACCTCAACACAAGTGTAGGTGGTTCTCTCTCAGAAAATGTATGTTGGAAGTGTAGGCATGTTCTGATGGCTCTCTTCACGAATGAAGATTGGGTGGAGGGGTATAAATAGCCTCCACACAAAATATAACCGTTACACACAAATCACCAAACTCGGTGGGACCGAATCATGAAACTCGGTCAGACCGATTTAGTTCAAAATGTGAACATTAGGATTTTCGTTGGGACCGACATGTCAACTCGGTGGGACCGATTTTGTTAGGGTTAGGGCATAATGTAATCTCAGTGAGACCGATCACACAAACTCGGTGAGACCAATTTTGGTAATGGACTAACAAAGAGTTGGTCAGGCAAACTCGGCGGGACCTATTCGCTCATCTCGGTTGGACCGAAACATTACAAAAGGGAAACCGAGAGTTTGCATTGCAATCTCGGTGGGACCGATCGCTCATCTCGGTTTGGCCGAAACATTACGAAGGGAAACAGAGAGATTACAATCCCATCTCGGTGAGACCGAGATCCCTATCGGTGAGAACGAAAAGACTAGTGTTTCTGGCAGTGGCTATGTCAACTGAACTCGGTGGCGCCGGATAGAAAGTTTTGGTGGGGCCGAGTTTGACTTTTGGTTTGGGACATATGTGGATGTGAGAGAGTAGTTGAGGACTTTCGAGCATATCACTAAGCACTTTGAGCAAGCAAGCCATTAGGCAACACCTCATCCCCTCTTAATAGTATTGGCTTTTCCTATGGACTCAATGTGATCTTGGATCACTTAAAATGGAAAGAATGGAGTACTGAGCTTTGAGCTTGAGCCAATTCTTTGTCCTTAGAATTTTGAGGGATCCACTTTTCTCATCCATGCCATGCCAATCATTGAGCTTTCCTGAAATGTTTATCTTTAAGTAGCATTAGCTCAATGAGTTATATGTTGTTAGGAATTACCAAAACCACCCAGGGAGAGTTGCACTTTCAATCTCCCCCTTTTTGGTAATTGATGACAACATATAGATCAAAGCTTCAACAAATGATAAGTAAGATTGAAAAAAACATCGTCGCTTTGAGAAGTATGTGATAAGCAAGAGCTCCCCCTAAATTTGTGCATTATTTAAAATTTTCTTTTGAATGCAAATGCACAATCGATTAGGATCATGGGTTACTCTTCCATGTCACATACATCTTGGTGGAGCGCTCAAAATGATAGAGATTAAAAGCATGCACTCATCACCAAGCTAGTGAATGATCATATAAGGATATAAGAGATGATATCATCCAACAAGCATTAAGGGTAGCATATGATCAACAAGCATCTCACAAGGGCATAAATATCTCACACAAGCACTCAATAAAGAAGTTCAACCAAAATAGCAAGAGAGATAAAAAGAACAACACTCTCTCTCGAAGCCTATGATCTATACATTTTTCTCCCCCTTTGGCAACAAGTTACCAAAAAGTTCAAAACTGAATAGTGCTAAACGACTCTCAGGCTTGATCTTCCGGAGGTGGTGTAGAGAGAATTCCAAGGACGAAGGCTTCCGATGAATTAGTTGGAGCTGATGGAGTGGCTGCTGGAGGTGGCACTAGAGCTGTGGCTGCTGGAGCTGATGCTGTAGCTCTAGTATCTGTGACTGGCACTGAGGGAGTCCTGGATTAGGGGGTCTCCGGACAGCCGGACTATCTCCATTGGCCAGACTGTTAGACTATGAAGATATAAGATTGAAGACTTCGTCTCGTGTCCGGATGGGCCTCTACTTGGCGTGGAAGGCAAGCTAGGCAATGCGTATATGGATATATCCTTCTTTGTAACCGACCTTGTGTAACCCTAACCCTCTCCGGTGTCTATATAAACCGGAGGGCTTTAGTCCGTAGGACGACAATCACAACATACAATCATACCGTAGGCTAGCTTCTAGGGTTTAGCCTCTCTGATCTCGTGGTAGATCTACTCTCGTAACACCCATATCTTCAATATTAATCAAGCAGGACGTAGGGTTTTACCTCCATCAAGAGGGCCCGAACCTGGGTAAAACTTCGTGTCCCTTGCCTCCTGTTACCATCTGGCCTAGACGCACAGTTCGGGACCCCCTACCCGAGATCCGCCGGTTTTGACACCAACATTGGTGCTTTCATTGATAGTTCCTCTGTGTCATCGCCATTAGGCTTGATGGCTCCTACTATCATCGGTAGCGATGCGGTCCAGGGTGAGACTTTTCTTCCCGGACAGATCTTTGTATTTGGCGGCCTTGCACTGCGGGCTAATTCGCTTGGCCATCTGGAGCAGATTGAAAGCTACGCCCCTGGCCATTAGGTCAGATTTGGAAGTTTCAACTACACGGCTGACATCTGCGGAGACTTGATCTTCGATGGATTCGAGCCACAGCCGGGCGCGCCGCACTGTCTCAATGGGCATGACCTAGCTCTGCCACCGGACGGTACTCCAGAGGCCGCGCCCACACCAGCTCTGACCCTTAGCTCGGAGCCAACTGCACCAATCGAGGACGGGTGGCTAGACACCGCCTGAGGAGCTGCAGTCTCAACGGCGATCGAGCCAAACACCAGTATAATCCTCCGCGCAGCCCGTGACTCCAAGGTGCCAGACTCTCTTCCGGACCCCGAACCATCCGCGCCCCTGCCAATCGAATACGAGTGGGCGCCGATCATGGAATTCACCGCCGCAGATATCTTTCAGCACTCGCCCTTTGGCGACATTCTGAATTCACTAAGGTCTCTCTCTTTGTCAGGAGAGCCCTGGCCGAATTATGGCCAACAGGACTAGGATGCGGACGACGAAGAAATTCGACGCCCACCCACCACCCATTTGTAGCCACTATCGATGATTTAACCGACATGCTCGACTTCGACTCCGAAGACATCGACGGTATGGACGACGATGTAGGAGACGAACATGAACCAGCACCTATAGGGCACTGGAAAGCCACCTCGTTGTATGACATATACATGGTGGATACACCCAATGAAGGCAACGGTGACGAGATAGCGGAGGATGACCCCTCCAAGAAGCAACCCAAGCGCTGACGTCAGCAGCGCCGCTCTAAGTCCCGCCAAAGCAAAAGTGGTGATACCGGCGCAAGAGATAATAACACTCCGGATAGCGCCGAAGACAACGAAAACCCCCTCCAGCAAGAGTTAGATCAGGAGGATGAAGGTGCCAGCTCTCCTGAGAGAGCGGCTGGCGGAGAGGAGGAGGATGACAATTACATGCCCCCCTTCGAAGACGAGGCAAGCCTCGGCGATGATGAATTCGCCGTACCAGAGGATCCCGTCGAACAAGAGCACTTGAAGCACAGGCTTATGGCCACGTCAATCAGCCTGAAGAAAAAGAAGCAACAACTTCAAGTTGATCAAGATCTGCTAGCGGACAAATGGACTGAAGTCCTCGCAGCCGAGGAATATAAACTCAAGTGTACCTCCAAGAGTTACCCAAGGTGCAGGTTACTACCCCGACTGGAGGAACAAGCGTATGATACGGCTGACCGGCCACCTCATGGCCGCGATAGAGAGGCATTCCGGCCGAATGCTCAGCCTCCACCCCAACACCATCCAAATAAAAAGGCATGGGGAGATATGCCAGACCTGCGAGACATATTAGAGGACAAAGCAAAGCACTCAAGATCGATATACGGATCACGAGGGCGCACCACTCTACGATACGGTAAACGTCACGTCGGATACAGTAAAAGCAAATCCGGCCGGGCCGAACACAGCGGGCAGGACCCATACGAGCTGCGTCGCGATATAGCCCAATACAGAGGCGCCGCACACCCCTTATGCTTCACAGACGAAGTAATGGAACATCAATTCCCAGAAGGTTTCAAACCTGTAAACATTGAATCATACGACGGCACAACAGATCCCGCGGTATAGATTGAGGACTTCCTCCTACACATCCACATGGCCCGCGGTGATGACTTACAAGCCATCAAGTACCTCCCACTAAAACTCAAAGGACCAACACGACATTGGCTTAATAGCTTGCCAGCGGACTCCATTAGCTGTTGGGAAGATCTGGAAGCCGCATTCCTCGACAACTTTCAGGGCACTTATGTGCGACCACCAGATGCCGATGACTTGAGCCACATAATTCAGCAGCCAGAAGAGTCAGCCAGGCAATTCTGGACTCAGTTCCTTACAAAGAAAAACAAAATCGTCGACTGTCTGGATGCGGAGGCCTTAGCGGCTTTCAAGCACAACATCTGAGACGAGTGGCTGGCCCGACACCTTGGTCAAGAAAAGCCGAAATCTATGGCAGCCCTCACGACGCTCACGACCCGCTTTTGTGCGGGAGAAGACAGCTGGTTGGCTCATAGTAACAACATATCAAAGAACCATGGTACCTCAGATACCAAGGATGGCAACAATAGGTCACGTCGCAACAAGCATAAGCGCCACATTAACGGCGAAAGTACTGAGGATACGGTAGTCAATGCCGGATTCAAAGGCTCTAAACCCGGTCAGCGAAAAAAGCCATTTAAACAAAGTACGCCAGGTCCGTCCAGCTTGGACCGTATACTCGATCGCTCGTGTCAAATACACGGCACCCCAGACAAGCCATCCAATCACACCAACATGGATTGTTGGGTGTTCAAGCAGGCTGGCAAGTTAATCGTCGAAAACAAGGACAAGGGGTCGCATAGCGATGACGAGGAAGAACCCCGGCAACCGCACACCGGAGGACAGAAGAGGTTTCCCCCGCAAGTGCGGATGGTGAACATGATATACGCAACCCACATCCCCAAGAGGGAGCGGAAGCGTGCGCTCAAGGACGTATATGCGCTGGAGCCAGTCGCCCCGAAGTTCAACCCTTGGTCCTCCTGTCCGATCACCTTCGATCGCAGGGACCACCCCACCAGTATCCGTCATGGCAGATTCACCGCACTGGTCCTAGACCCAATCATCGATGGATTTCACCTCACTCGAGTCCTCATGGACGACGGCAGTAGCCTGAACCTTCTTTATCAGGACACAATGCGCAAAATGGGTATAGACCCCTCAAGGATCAAACCCACAAAGATGACCTTTAAAGGTGTCATTCCAGGCGTAGAGGCCCACTGCACAGGCTCAATTACACTGGAAGTGGTCTTCGGATCCCCGGATAACTTCCAAAGCAAAGAGTTAATCTTTGATATAGTCCCGTTCCGCAGTGGTTATCACGCACTGCTCGGACGAACCACATTCGCTAGATTCAATGCGGTACCACATTATGCATAGCTCAAGCTCAAGATGCTAGGACCTCGTGGAGTTATTACAGTCAATGGAAACACAGAGCGCTCTCTCCGAACAGAGGAGCACACAGCGGCCCTCGCAGCAGAAGCGCAAAGCAGCCTCTCAAGGCAATTTACCAGTTCGACGTTTCAAAGCCCGGACACCTTCAAGCGCGCTCGGGGCAATCGGCACATAGACCGCCTCGCGCGATCTGAGCTCGCGTAGCAATACGGCGGCCACCCCAATCCCAGCCCAACGATGTTGTTCGTACCACGCGTACATCATTACGCATTAAAAATACCATGGGCACAGATGGGGAGGGGGAGGCACAACTACAACACGTCCCAAAACGCGGCCTAAACCGCACCAGGGGCTTCTCGTTCGGTTATTTTTCTTTTTCTTTCAGGACTTCAATCTCTGGAAACACTGTCCGGCAGCCCTATTGCCGAACACATGATACAACAACCAAGGAGGCCGACGACTACGGAATTCCCAGGTGGATTACAGATTTCATATAATTCCTCAGCTCGCCCTTGGAAGGGACATAGTCCTACTCTTTTGCTTATTACGCTATCTGTATAACTCTGCTTTAATGCAATATTTTTTTAGTATACAATGCATGACATTACGATTATTATCGCATTTTCGTTATATGTATACATATCTATGTGTTCATTAATGACGCCTAGCAACCGTACACTCTGGTACGGCCAATGCACCAGGGGCTTACGTACCCACAATATGGTGTGAAAAGTCCGAACACTTTGACAAGTGCGGCACCCCGAACTTATAACACTATATGCATCAGCTCCGAATCATGTCTTTGGTCAAATGTTGGGTTTGCCCGGCTCCTATGTTTTGGTACCTTACGTTCCGCTCTATCGGCTAAGGTAGCGCTAGGAGAACTACTGCGATTGTGCCCCGGTTCTGCCGGGCCGAGCACCTCAGTAGAGAAAGCTAAAACTGACTGTCATGATAAGGCGAGAGACTGGTCGCTGTTCGGCGAGGTTTTTAGAGTCCCTAAAGACTTATGCCGCTTAGGGCGAGGGACCGACTCTGTCCGGCTTACAGGCGTGTATCGCGCCCTGAATTTGGCCTTCCGAATACCAGGGGCTTCGCCGAAATTTGAAATTATAGAATTCTATGGCTAAGTGAGAGTGATAAAGCATTATTAGTCCGGTTGCCTTGTTCGTTGTGCTGAGCACCTCCCTCGAAGGACCCAAACAAAGGAACAAGAGTGCTCAGGTTTATCCCAAACACCACGACACTCGTGGCATGGGGGCAGAAGCCGAGGACTAGCCATCTCTTAGATTGGATAAACATCCAAACAAAGCGTAATATTTTAAATTCACACAAGCATTGCATAGCGCATATGAAACAAGTTTTCATTACACAGGATAAAAAACGAGCAAGTCTCATTCAAATATTACATTTTGCGAACACTCATCCGCGATAAGACGGGTGCCCGGCAGAACACCCTCGTAGTACATCTCGGGGTGGCGGTGCTCCTTGCCCTCCGGCGGCCCCTCGTTGGTCAGCTTCACGGCGTCTAGCTTGACCCACTGCGTTTTTACACGGGCGAAGGCCCATCGTGCACCTTCAATGCAGACGGATCGCTTGACGACCTCCAGCCGTGGGCAGGCATCAATAAGCCGCCTCACCAGGCCGAAGAAGCTATTCGGAAGGGCGTCGCCATGCCACAACCGGACTATGAAGCCCTTCATGGCCTGATCGGCCACCTTATGTAGCTCGGCCATCTGCTTCAGCTGGTCGCTCATTGGCACCGGATGTTTGGCCTCAGCATACTGAGACCAGAACAGCTTCTCCGTCGAGCTTCTGTCCTCGGCCTGGTAGAATAGTGCGGCATCGGACACACTGCGGGGCAAATCTGCGAATGCTCCTGAAGAGCTGCGGATTCGGGTAAGTAATCGGTAATTCACCGTTGCATGCTTGCTTTGCATATAGAAAGCCTTACCCGCCGCTATCTTCTTCATCGCGTCGATCTCCTGAAGGGCCTTCTGGGCCTCGGCCTTGGCACTCTTCGCGCTCTCACGGGCCGCGGCAAGCTCAGACTCTCTCATCTTCAAGTCAAGCTCCAACGCCTCGTGCTTTGTCACGAGAGCATGGAGCTCTTGCTGCACCTCGCCTACCCGAGCCTCATGCCTATCGCACTCGACGCCCTCCTGGGCCGCCTTCTCTTCGGCCTGGGACATCGCTTGCTTCAGGGTCGCCACCTCGGTCATGGCCCCTGGCAAACATACAATGATCCTGTCATTTAGCAATTGCGTCCTTTTTCTCATCTATAGACGGGGTATTACTTACCCTTGTTCTCCTCGAGCTGCCTCTTAGCTAGGCTGAGCTCTTTTTGGGACCCCTCGAGGGCCTCCTTCAGTACGGCGACCTCCGCTGTCAGTGCGGTGGACGCCAGCAGCGAATCCTGCATATGCATATTGACATACTTATATTAGACTCCTGCGATGTTATTTGATCCTCTGTTTGGCTTTTCTTTGTGAACATCGAACAAAGCATCAGGGGCTACTGTCTATGCGGTAATATTTCTACTACATTTTAAACACTTACCTCGAAGCCTGTTAGAAGGCTAGTACAGGCTTCAGTCAATCCGCTCTTGGCAGACTGAACCTTCTGGATCACCCCACTCATGATAGTGCGGTGCTCCTCCTCGATGGAAGCGCCACGAAGCGCTTCCAACATAGTGTCCGGCGCCTCTGGATGGACAGAGGTCACCGGCACAGGCGTCTCACCCTCCTTAGAAGGGGACCGCCTACCCGAGCTCGGAGCCGTTGGAGGGTCCAGCGCGGTGTTCGGCTGAGGGCCGAACTCGGAGCTCTCAGGGACCCCGTCGCCTCGACTCCCGGAGTCCGAAAGGTCGCCTTGCGGCGCCTCTGGGAATGTCCCCCCTCGATCCGGTGCCTCTTGAGACAGCACCTCGGTGTCGTCGGCTGGATGAGGGGAGGTGGCCTTAGGGACTGGATCGCTATCCAAGTCCGACGCACCCAGGGAGCCGTCCGAGGATGCCTCGATATTGGCTCGGGGCGGCCTGCACAATTGAGTTCGGCGTTAGGGAAAGCAATGCGACAAAGGAATCCTATGGGTTACTTTGGTATCCGAACACTTACGATCTCCCCCGGGGCTTGCCCCTGGGCAACCACTCGTCTTCACTTTCGTCGGCGGCGGTGGAGCTGTCTGGAAGGAGCGTCCTCCCTTGGACCCTTCGGCCTCCCCAGTTGGGGCGGCCTTCCTTTTTTTGTCTCCCCCAGTCGGTGGGGGAGCCTCTCCCTCTTCCTCGTCTTCGGAGGAAGAGTGCGCCACAGAGTCATCGGACGGTGAGTCCGACGATGCCTGGCGTCGGGAACTCTTTCGAGCTCCCTTGGCCTTCTTGGTCTTCTCCGGCACCTTATAAGGGGCCGGAGTCAGCATCTTCGTCAGAAGTGCGTCTGCGGGGCCTTCGGGCAAGGGAGTGGGGCAATCGATCTGTCCGGCCATCTTCTGCCAGTCCTGTCAAAATTACGGGAGTTTAGATCCCGCATAGAGCCAATATATATATATATATATATATATATATATATAACAAATATCCTGTAAGAGGTAAAACAACTTACCGCACTGGCGTGGCGCTTCGCGCTGAATCCGCGATCCTCAGTAATGGGGGGAGGGACCGCGACGCCCTTGAACAGCACCCTCCAGGCATCTTCATGAGTCGTGTCGAAGAGCCTGTTCAGAGTTTGGTGCTGCGCCGGATTGAACTCCCACAAGGTAAACTCCCGTTGTTGGCACGGGAGTATCCGGCGAACGAGCATAACCTGGACTATGTTGACTAGCTTGAGCTTCTTATCCACCATGTTCTGAATACATGACTGGAGTCCGGTCAGCTCTTTTGAATTACCCCAGGACAGGCCCTTCTCTTTCCAGGAGGTGAGCCGCATGGGGATGCCAGATTGGAATTCGAGGGCTGCTACCCATGCGGGGTCGCGCGGCTCGGTGATATAGAACCACCCCGATTGCCACCCCTTTATGATGTCCACGAAGGTGCCCTCGAGCCATGTGATGTTGGGCATCTTGCCCACCATGGCGCCTCCGCACTCCGCCTGGCGGTCGCTCACTACCTTCGACTTGACAATGAAGGTCTTCAGCCATAAGCCGAAGTGGGACTTGATGCGGAGGAAGGCCTCGCACATGACGATAAACACCGAGATGTTGAGGATGAAGTTTGGGGCTAGATCATGGAAATCCAGGCCGTAATAAAACATGAGCCCCTGGACGAAGGGATGGAGAGGGAATCCTAGTCCACAGAGGAAATGGGTGAGGAATACCACCCTCTCATGGGGCTCGGGGGTGGGGATGAGCTGTCCCTCATCTGGGAGCCAGTGCGCGATGTCGTCGTGCAGGTATCCGGCTCTCCTCAGTTTCTTGACGCCTCCCTCCGTGATGGAGGAGACCATCCACTAGCCTCCCGCTCCGGACATGATTGGAGAAGGTTGAGGTGGAAGTGAGAGCTTGGGCGCTAGAGCTCGAGTGTGCGGGAGCGGATGAGCAGAGGAGGAAGAAGGCGTGGATAGAAAGGTGAATCATCATCCCTTTATATGGGCGGACAAAATTAAACGTCCCCACTTGCCTAGTAAAACTCGCTTATCCCCCAAGCACCGCAGTTGATGGCGCGGTTGGGTTACCCACGCCCGTATTGATGAGCATCCCGTAATAAGGGGACACGATCTCTGCTTTGACAAGACGTGTCGAAAAACTACCTCGCGTTATGTGCGGGGCTCGCTGAAAGAAACGGTTCGAATAGTCACCGGGTCATGACATGACGTCATTTTGCCAAAACAAGCTAGCGGATTAAATCTGCGAAAATGTTATTCTCTCTGCGGTGGAATGTGGAATTTGTTTTGCAGGGTCGTACACTATCCTCGTATTCAACTTCTTCTGTAATGTATTCGGAGAAGGAACCCGCCTTGCAATGCCAAAGACAACTGCGCGCCGGACTCATCGTCATTGAAGCCTGGTTCAGGGGCTACTGAGGGAGTCCTGGATTAGGGGGTCTCCGGACAGCCGGACTATCTCCATTGGCCGGACTGTTAGACTATGAAGATACAAGATTGAAGACTTCGTCTCGTGTCCGGATGGGACTCTACTTGGCGTGGAAGGCAAGCTAGGCAATGCGTATATGGATATCTCCTCCTTTGTAACCGACTTGTGTAACCCTAACCCTCTCCGGTGTCTATATAAACCGGAGGGCTTTAGTCCGTAGGACGACAATCACAACATACAATCATACCGTAGGCTAGCTTCTAGGGTTTAGCCTCTCTGATCTCATGGTAGATCTACTCTTGTAACACCCATATCTTCAATATTAATCAAGCAGGACGTAGGGTTTTACCTCCATCAAGAGGGCCCGAACCTGGGTAAAACTTCGTGTCCCTTGCCTCCTGTTACCATCCGGCCTAGACGCACAGTTTGGGACCCCCTACCCGAGATCCGCCGGTTTTGACACAGACAGGCACGGCAGCAGACCTCTAGCTTCGGGGCACTCTAGCAAAAGCATCTGTAGTTGACTTGCCCTTCTTCTCCTCCACTTCCTCCTGAAGTTGCTCAACTGCATATTGGATCTCAGTTACCTTCAGATCAAGATCATATAATTTGGTCTCTATAATCCTCTCCAAGCTCTCCTGGTTTTGAGTCAGGGTGGCCAAGCCCTTCTCAATCCTCAAGGTGGATTGGATCAGATATCCAAGCTGATCTTGCTTGCTCTTCAGGAAAACCTGAGATGCCTCCTCAACACTTGGCATCTTTGCAGCTTTCTCTGCCCTTGCTTTTTCTCTCTTCTCATGTGCTTGAGCTGAAGATGGTTCATTTTCATCCATGACAACAGTGTTGTCTTCAAATTCAGGGTAGACGGGCAGGTGCTCCTTATCCAAAAGATATTTGCCTGTGCCCATCTTTGAGTTGATGTGCTCCTGAATTTGTGGGGCATACCCACAACTCCTCTTATGATCAGCTGCTGTTCTTTGGTGTGAAACCTGTAGTCCACAACAGTCCTCCTCCGGACAGCATATGGATCAGACTGTCTCCATAACCTCAGTCCTGCATCCTTCCTGATTTTCGTGTTTTTTGCCATAGGGTGTGTATCATTGTGGTCAGGGATCTTGGGCTTCAGCTTCCTCAACACAACTGAGTCATCATCTTCTTCTTCAGCAGCTTCAGGCACTGGGGCCTTGTTTTTCTCCTCAGCAGGAATGTTTCTAGTGCTTCTCTTGGGTTTAGGCTTCTAAGCTGGAGCAGTAGCCTTGAGAGCAGCGCTGTGTTTAGATGGAGTAGCCCCTGATCTGATTGCATCTCCCATGAGATTTTGTGCTTTGGGTGCTGGTGCAGCATCCTCTTCCTCTTCATCTGAGCCTCTCATTATTGATGATCTGCCAAGCACTCTAGCAGTGGTCTTCTTGACCCTTTCCTTCCTTTTCTTCCCTTCTCCAACTGCCTATTCAGTTGGCTTGGAGGTTTCAGCAGTTGATGCTCTGGCCTTAGACATAGGAACTCTCTTTGCTGGTGCATTCTTATGCATCCCTAGCTTAACTGTGGCAGCTGAGCCATACTCCTTTTTCAGCACCTTTTTCCTTGAAGTGGCCTCATCCTCAACAGCCACATAATCTTCATCCTCTGAATCAGAAGTTTTCTTTTTCCTGGATCTGGTTGCTGCCTTAGGTAAGTTGCTTGGAGTGCTCCTGCGTCCATCATCAGAAGAGCTAGAGGGACTAGTGCCCTCACTCATCTGGACCTGTTCTTCAGATTTGTTCTGGCTGTCACTTTGGTCAGACATCTTGCAGGCAAATTGTCAGCAGACCCTGTGAATAGTTTATAGATGAGGTGGAGTAGATGAGCATCACAAAGTACAAGAGTTTTGCAAAACAATTGAGTCAAAGAGTTTAGTTTTAGTCCTCTACAGAAGTGATCTCAGAGCTACCGAATTGATAAACTCGGTGATATCGAAGCATTACATGGAATCTAAACTAGTGAACTCGGTAGGGCCGAGTCACAGTTTGGTGGCACCGAGATTGCTAGGGTTTCACAGAATCTTGAACTCGGTCACACTGATTTGCGCGTTTTGGTCAGACCGAAGAGCGCATGTGCAATGGCCAAGGCCGAATCTGTAAGACCGATTTCTACAGTTCTGTCGGTCCGAGATGAGTTCTGCGAAGAGCTAAATCTAAAATTTTCGAATCAATCTAGACCTAAGGAAGTTTTAGCTGGATGGATGAATCTCAATCGTGGCAAGAAACATGGCATTGTCGTTGTGCTAGGAATCGGAGTGAAAAAGACAGCACAAGGGATCAAACACTTACCCTAATGCGGCGAGTGTTCGCTACAGCGGCAACGGCGGAGCAGATTGCCATTGACGGTGGCGGACACCAGCGATGGGAAGTCACTGGCGGCGAGAAGACAATACAGAGACCCGAAGAGGCAGAGTAGGTTATGCGCGGGCGAAGGGTTTCGATTTTTTTTCCAAAATTTGGCCCGTCAGTATATATAACCTGACCTTGTCGGTGTGACTGAGTGGAACAACTCGGTGGCACCAAGATGCAAAACTGTAGGCAGTTACTGCAACTCGGTGTGACCGAAAGGTTCTAATCGGTTGCGCCGAGATTGAAAACCTGGATCAACTAAGTGATCTCGGTAGGACCGAAAAGGATGAATCGGTCAGACCAAAATGCACAAAGAGGTTTTGGAAGTTTAAGTCTATGACGAATCAGGAACTCCGAGTGCTCCTCACACAGAGTGGTTCAAATATGACTTGATCAAACTTTGTGATGTAACATGAATAGAGTTTGAGACGAGAAAATCATAGATAGCTAGAGGGAGTTCTTAGGCATTCTTGTCCATCCATTTGGCAAAAGAGAAAAAACCAAACAATCAAAGCAACAAATGGATGTCCTCGAATGAGAAAAATATGCATTCAACATGCTCACACAATTAAAATGGCAAATGAAATATGTGACGAAGCATGCACAGACACTCTAGCATCTATCAAGCAATTGGCGATGACTAGGTCATCTATATATGAGTATATTGACTTAGGAGTCAAATGAGAACATTTGATCATAGGTCATACTCATCGTTTAAGCACAAGTGGGGTTACCACTTTTACATAGAGCATTGTTGTACTCACACCATTAGAGTTGCTTTAACTCAATTGATTAGAGTAAAGCTCCCCCTATATGTGATATCCCCCCTAAGAGGGACCAATAAACCTTGGGTTTTGTCGATGATGACTTCATGTAGGTGTTGAAGATGTGGATGCTCAATGTTGATGTAGATCATTCGGAGCAATCCTTTGGAGTGAGCTGCACTTTCAATACCTACATGGGTTAGTCCCACAAGGAACAAACAAGGATATCCATAGACATAGAGTGATGTGTACACAAGATGATGTCCATGGAAGCATTAGGTTACCTTGTCCCTTGTCTTACCAACAAGAGGGTTTGTGACTCCTTAAACTAGTGTAAGATATGAAATTGTTTGCACTTGTCCTTGCCAAAATGATAAGAGTGAAGTAGGATGGCGGAGTCACCCTCAAGAACTCTCTAGTTCTTGTTCTTCGGGATCCACACCATTCTGATGGGAATCCTTGGGGTTGTAGTCGTACTTGAAGTAGAACTTGATGTAGTCTTGGGAATCCATTTGACCAAGGCCTTGGGTGCTTCCTCGAATGCATCAATCTCCTCTTGAAGCTTGTCCTTGCCTTTTTTCTTATGGTCTTGTGGTGGAAGATCATCTTGAGATTGTGTTCCTTTGAAAGAAGTAGGATCATACTTCTCTTGTTGAGGAACAAACTTCGTCTTGGGGTATTGATCTTCTTCCCACTCAACTCCATCGGCATTGAACTTTCGTTCAAAACCAACACCTTGATTCTTCCGGTGTCTTCCTTGATTGCGTACAATTTTCTCAAATTGCTTACTTCCGGCAAGGCTCTTATAAACACCTTTCTCTATAATTCCCTTCAATAAGCTATTTTCTTGATCAAGTGTAACTTGGCTAAGAGAATCATTAGTGGAATCAAGAGAGCTACTAGAAGCAACAACATTGGATTTAGCATGATTGTTGTTACTACTAGATGAAGAATCTTTCTTGTTCTTGTTACTAGATTTAACTTGTGGCATGTAAGAAGACAAGAGTAAATGCTTGGCAATGTAAGAAGAAATTTTCTTGCGAAGATCATCATTGATTGCCTTTAAAAACTCATGTTCTTGCTCAAGGTTGAGCTATTCAAAGCGTAGCTTATCACGAGTCTTTAAAAGTTCTCGATGATCTTCGAAGGTAGTTTCATGAGCTAACTTAAGAGTGTTTAGTTCTTTAGTTAGATGCTCAATCCCCTTCTTATCATCGTCATTTGTTTTATCTTGATTATTATGATTAATAGCAAGCTCATCATAGTTTTCATAACTAGAGTTGTCAACAAGTAAATCATCATCTCCTAGCATATCATCTTCATCACTATTGAAATCAACATACTCGGGGTGTGTTACCTTTGGACCTTTAGCCATGAAGCATCTCCCAATTCCTTCATTTGGTGAGTCAAATATGTCGTAGGAGTTGGTTGTCGCAAGTGCTAGTCCGGCAACACCTTCATCTTGAGTATATTCGGAGTAGGAGTGATAACTTATTTCGGAGTGATTGTCAGAGTCAGAACCGGATACCCATTCACCAACATGAGCTTGATGTCTTCTTTTTGTGTAGCTCCTTGATGACTTGTCCTTCCTTTCCGAGTGCTTGCTTCTTCGAGAGGGTCTTCGTTCATAACGATCATTTCTACTCCTTCTCTCTCTTGATGGTGATTCTTCTCTTCTACTCCTTCTTTTGGGAGAATCTTCTCTTCTTTTGTCGGGGGACATACATTCATTGGAGTAGTGTCCGGGTCTTCCACAATTGTACACTCACGACTAGAAGATGTTTTGTCATTGTAGGACCTTGACTTGGAACTTCTTTCGTTGCTTCTACTCTTGTAGAACTTGTTGAAGTTCTTCACCATTAGACTCAATTCTTCATTGAAGGTTTGCTTCTCACTTGGTGATATGGGAGCATTACACGAGGCTTTGTAAGCACCACTTGACTTGTTCTGAAGCTCTTCCTTATCCTTGAGTGACATCTCATGAGCAAAAATTCTTCCAATAACTTCCGTTGGCTTGAGATCTTTGTAATTGGGCATCATTTGGATCAATGTGCACACGGTATCATATTTTCCATCCAAGTCGCTTAGGATCTTCTTGATGATGAATCTATCGGTCATCTCTTCACTTCCTAAGCGGCAATCTCATTTGTGATGAGAGCAAGCCTAGAGTACATTTCAGTGACGCCTTCACCATCCTTCGTTTTGAACTTGTCAAGGTGACTTTGAAGCACATCCAATTTGGATTCCTTGACAGATTCCGTACCTTCATGCATATCAATCAAAGTATCCAAAATTTCCTTTGCATTCTCAAGACGGCTGATTTTGTTGAATTCTTCGGGGCATAATCCATTGAAGAGAATATCACAAGCTTGAGCATTGTATTGTAGCATCTTCAACTCTTTCGTGGTAGCTTCACAGTTTGGTTCTCTCCCATCGAAGAATTCACCTTGCAAGCCAATACACACAATAGCCCAAATGACGGGGTTATGTCCAAGAATATGCATTTTCATCTTATGCTTCCAACTAGCAAAATTTGTACCATCGAAGTAAGGACATCTACGGTGGTAATTTCCCTCGCTAGACGCCATACTCTCCTAGGTTGTGAAACCAAGGCTATGACCACCAAAAGCTATGGAAATCAAAGAAAATGGAGACCAAAGCTCTCATACCACTTGTAGGATCGAAAGTAAGTCTAGAGGGGGGGGGGGGTGATTAGACTACTTGACCAAATAAAAATCTAGCCTTTTTCCCAATTTTAGTTTTAGGCAGATTTTAGCAACTTAGCACAAGTCAAGCAATCAACCTACACATGCAATTCTAAGAGTATATCAGCAGAAAGTAAAACAATTACATATGAAGGTAAAGGGAGGAGTTTAGAGTGTGCAAACACAATTGGAGACACAGAGATTTTTGGCATGGTTCTGATAGGTGGTGCTATCATACATCTACGTTGATGGAGACTTCAACCCACGAAGGGTAACGGTTGCGCGAGTCCACGGAGGGCTCCACCCACGAAGGGTCCACGAAGAAGCAACCTTGTCTACCCCACCATGGCCGTTGCCCACGAAAGACTTGCCTCACTCGGGTAGATCTTCACGAAGTAGGTGACCTCCTTGCCCATACAAACTCCTTGGTTCAACTCCACAATGTTGACGGAGGCTCCCAAGTGACACCTAGCCAATCTAGGAGACACCACTCTCCAAGAGGTAACAAATGGTGTGTTGATGATGAACTCCTTGCTCTTGTGCTTCAAATGATAGTCTCCCCAACACTCAACTCTCTCTCACAGGATTTGGATTTGGTGGAAAGATGATTTGAGTGGAAACCAACTTGGGGAAGGCTAGAGATCAAGATTTATGTGGTTGGAGTGGAATATCTTGACCTCAACACAAGTGTAGGTGGTTCTCTCTCAGAAAATGTATGTTGGAAGTGTAGGCATGTTCTGATGGCTCTCTTCATGAATGAAGAGTGGGTGTAGGGGTATAAATAGCCTCCACACAAAATATAACCATTACACACAAATCACCAAACTCGGTGGGACCGAATCATGAAACTCGGTCCGACCAATTTAGTTCAAAATGTGAATGTTAGGATTTTCGGTGGGACCGACATGTCAACTCGGTGGGACCGATTTTGTTAGGGTTAGGGCATAACGTAATCTCGGTGAGACCGATTACACAAACTCGGTGAGACTGATTTTGGTAATGGACTAACAGAGAGTTGGTCAGGCAAACTCGGTGGGACCGATTCGCTCATCTCGGTTGGACCGAAACGTTACAAAAGGGAAACAGAGAGTTTGCATTGCAATCTCGGTGGGACCGATCGCTCATCTCAGTTTGGCAGAAACGTTACGAAGGGAAAATGAGAGATTACAATCCCATCTCGGTGAGATCGAGATCCCTATCGGTGAGACCGAAAAGACTAGGGTTTCTGGCAGTGGCTATGTCAACTGAACTCGGTGGCGCCGGACAGAAAGTTTCGGTGGGGCCAAGTTTGACTTTTGTCTTGGGACATATGTGGATGTGAGAAAGTAGTTGAGGACTTTGGAGCATATCACTAAGCACTTTGAGCAAGCAAGCCATTAGGCAACAACTCATCCCCTCTTAATAGTATTGGCTTTTCCTATGGACTCAATGTGATCTTGGATCACTTAAAATGGAAAGAATGGAGTCCTGAGCTTTGACCTTGAGCCAATTCTTTGTCCTTAGAATTTTGAGGGATCCACTTTTCTCATCCATGCCATGCCAATCATTGAGATTTCTTGAAATATTTATCTTTAAGTAGCATTAGCTCAATGAGTTATATGTTGTTAGGAATTACCAAAACCACCCAGGGATAGTTGCACTTGCACAAAAGCCTAATCTTAGGGGAGTACATATTTCTCACCGGCATTACATTCCAGTTCACACACTCATGCTAGTTGTCGGTGCTCATACTTTTTCATTGTAATATCCATGCTAGTTTATTTCCCTTTTTGTGCTTTCTTCTTGTGTGTTTGATAAACCTTAAGAAAAAACCAAAAAAATTAGTTGTAGCTTTTAGTTAGTTTACTTTCCATGCCTGTAGTAGTAGTAATTAAAAATAAAACCCAAAAAGATTTCTCGTTCTTCCTTTTCTTGTTGGGAGCTTTCCCATGTAAATAGTTTTGTTTCTTTTCTTTGGGGGTCGAGAGGAGAAGACCATAATGAAAATGTTGGGTGGCTCTTATATGCATTATTGTTGATCTAACAAAGAGCCCATATTACCTTGTCTTCTCTCTTGAATTGAATGCTTGCAGACTCTAGCTTAGTCCAATGCACGTGCACTATTATTATTATCCACACTATTCGGTCGTGCAAGTGAAAGGCAATAGTGATGATTATATGATGAACTTATTGAGATGAGAAAAGCTGGTATGAACTTGACCTCTCTTGTTTTTGTAAATATGATTAGTTCATCATTCCTGATTCATCCTATTATGAAAGAAACATGTTTGCAATGACAATTAGAGATTGTAGTTGCTTATGCCATGCTTAATTAGCTAGGAGTTTATAATGGTTTACCTTGCATGCGAACATGCTATTAAAATGGTTGTGATGTGGTATGAAGGGTGGTATCCTCCTTTGAATGATTCGAGTGGCTTGACTTGGCACATGTTCACGCATGTAGTTGAAAAAGTCAACATAGCTTCTACGATATTTATGTTCATGGTGAATTATATCCTACTCATGCTTGCATTCGGTGTTAATTAATTTTAATGCATGTTCATGACTGTTGTCCCTCTCTAGCTGGTCGCTTCCCAGTCTTTTTCTAGCCTTCGCTTGTACTAAGCGGGAATACTGCTTGTGCATCCAATTCCATAAACCCCAAAGTTATTCCATATGAGTCCACCATACCTACCTATACATGGTACCTACCTGCCGTTCCAAGTAAATTTGTATGTGCCAAACTCTAAACCTTCAAATAAACATTCTGTTTTGTATGCTCGAATAGCTCATGTATCAACTAGGGCTGTCTGTATCCTCCATGCTAGGCGGGTTATTCTCAAGAGGAGTGGACCCCACTCCTCACTCACGAGAAAATGGCTGGTCACCGGGATGCCCAGTCCCATGCTCTAAGCAAATCAAATCAAAATAACTGCAAACAAAACTCCCCCGGGACTCTTGTTAGTTGGAGGCACTCGTTGTTTCGAGCAAGCCATGGATTGATGATTGTTGGTGGAGGGGGAGTATAAACTTTACCATTCTGTTTGGGAACCGCCTATAATGTGTGTAGCATGGAAGATATCGATATCTCTCGGTTGTTATGTTGACAATGAAAGTATACCGCTCAAAATATTATTCATATCTATTTCAAAACCAAGCTCTGAAACCTGTACAAATCCCTGCTTCCCTCTGCGAAGGGCTTATCTATTTACTTTTATGTTGAATTATCATCCTTTTATTAAAAAGCACCAGTTGGAGAGCACCTTTGTCATTTGCATCCGTTCCTGTTAGTTTACATTGAGTATGACTTGACTGGATCTCTTTTGCCATGAATTACAATGTCTAGTCAGTCCTTGATCTTTAAAGGTGCTCTGCATTTATGTTTTGCGGTCTCAGAGAGGGCTGGCAAGATACCATCTTGTTATATCATATTATGATTGTTTTGAGAAAGTGTTTTCATCCGAGATTTATTATTATTGCTCGCTAGTTGATTATGCCATTGAGACGAGTAAACATGAGACCTAAATGTTATTGCGAATGTGGTTAGTTCATAATATTTGCTGAAAACTTGAATGCTGGCTTTACATATTTACAACAACAAGAGCAAACAGAGTTTGTAAACTTTTTCTTTATCACTTTCAGTTTATCAACTGAATTGCTTGGGGACAAGCTAAGGTTTAAGCTTGGGGGAGTTGATACATCTCCGTCATATCTACTTTTCCAAACACTTTTGCCCTTGTTTTGGACTCTAACTTGCATGATTTGAATGGAACTAACCCGGACTGACACTGTTTTCAGCAGAATTGCCATGGTGTTATTTTTGTGCAGAAATAAACGTTCTCGAAATGACCTGAAAATAAACGGAGATTATTTTTGGAATATATAAAAATACTGGAAGAAGAATCCACGTCAGGGGGCCCACACACTGTCCACGAGGGTGGGAGGTGCGCCTACCCCCGGGGCGCGCCCCCTGCCTTGTGGCCCCCCTGACGCTCCACCGACGTCAACTCCAACTCCATATATTCGTGTTCGGGGAGAAAAAAATCAAAGAGAAGGATTCATCACATTTGACGATATGGAGCCGCCTCCAAGACCTAAACTCTCTCGGGAGGGTTGATCTGGAGTTCGTTCGGGGCTCCGGAGAGGGGAATCTGTCGCCATCGTCATCATAAACCTTCCTCCATAACCAATTTAATGATGCTCACCAGCGTGCGTGAGTAATTCCATCGTAGGCTTGCTAGACGGTGATGGGTTGGATGAGATTTATCATGTAATCGAGTTAGTTTTGTTAGGGTTTGATCCCTAGTATCCACTATGTTCTGAGATTGATGTTGCTATGACTTTTCTATGCTTAATGCTTGTCACTAGGGCCCGTGTGCCATGATTTCAAATCTGAACCTATTATGTTTTCATGAATATATGTGAGTTCTTGATCCTATCTTGCAAGTCTACAGTCACCTATTATGTGTTATGATCCGTTAACCCCGAAGTGACAATAATCAGGATCATTACTGTCAGTGGGAACGACACCTATGGGATCACAAGAATCCCTACTGTGGTTAGTGGGGCGCGGGGTCGTGAGAAGAGCAGATCAAACAGATAGCACACGGTTCGTTTATCCAGGTTCGGGCCGCGAGGATGCGTAAAACCCTACTCCTGCTTTGATGGATTGTATATCTGTGTTCTTGAGCTAGCTATGGGGCGTGAGGAGCTCCAAAAAGCCGAATCCTTCCTTTGGTCGCCTCGGGCCTCCTTTTATAGAAAAAAGGGGTTGCCACAGTGGCACACAGGAGGTGGAAAGGGTACAGTGCTGCGAGGTTATCCCTCGCATCACATGACAAGGCGCATTTAA
The DNA here is from genome assembly GCF_002162155.2 of Triticum dicoccoides. Lineage (NCBI taxonomy): Eukaryota > Viridiplantae > Streptophyta > Magnoliopsida > Poales > Poaceae > Triticum > Triticum dicoccoides. Next base: position 56,763,003 of record NC_041386.1, on the reverse strand, counting down.
TGTGTCTTGCTTAGGTGTCCTTGCTTTATCGGGGACGGGGGAGAAACCTGTCTTGTCCGTCGCCGCTCCTTCTTGTGTCGACACGCGCCCTGGCCAGCGACGCCTGCGATGCCATGTAGGTATGCAGGCAGCTAAGGTGGCGCAGTGGTGGGTCTTCACGAAGATCTGCATGCCGCCACGCGGGTGCTTGCCCAGCTGGTTGGGTCGGCAGCTCCATGCATGCGGTGGTGGAGGTTTAGTCGGCGTGGGCCTGATGGTGGCCCTGCGGGTGTCCTCGGCAAGGGCCTTGCCGGGGCCCCGGCAAGGGTCTTGCCGAGGCTCCTGCTGTCATCCCCGGCAAGGCGCTTGCCGGGGGCCTTGTGGTCTTCCCCGGCTGGGATCCCACCAAGGGTTGTCGTCTCCTTAGTGCGTATCTGATCTTGAATGTCTTCACAAAGATCTGCATGCCGCCACGGGGATGTCTCCTGAATCCTTGCCCTTTGGGGTCAGTGGACTCAAGGGTGATTTGCTCCGTAGGCGCGGGACGAGTCGTCGCAGCAAGTGTCTTGCCGGGGCTGCTAGAACTGTCTCCCGGTAAGGATCTTGCCGGGGGAGTCCACTTCGTCCCCTTTGCTCTTCGTGGTCTTGGCCTTGGCGTTGTTCTAGTTCTCTTGAGCTTCGGTCTTACCCTGGCTCACCTCCCTTGCCTTGCTTGGTGTGGTGGTATCCGCGGCTTAGACTGCCCGTGCACAGTTATAGGGGTACAAAAAGTGTACCCCTCTTTTTGTACACCGACAGGAGCCCCCAGGCCTGGGCCACACTAAGCGCAACGCGTTGTTGGGCTAGGCCCAAAAACGATGCGCGGGCAGGCGGGGCGGTTTTTACCGCGGTAAGATTCTTCGCGCGCTGCGCTTCCTATGATTCGCACGCGTGGCGAGGTGTGGGGAGGCGCGTGTGACGTGGGCGGCATGCGTGGGGTTGGTTCCCGCAGGCATGCGTCACATCGTAGTAAAGGGGCGGTTCGTGCCTTCCCCATAAGCGGAGGGAGGCGTGGAGGCGCGGCCCATTTACTGAATGGGGCTGAGGCGCGGTCTTCAAGGCGTCCACTCCCCACGATCACGGGGTGGGGAGTGGTCGTCTCACCCGTCCCCTCGGTTCTGCACGTCCGCCACGTGTCTCCCATGCGCCTGGGGTGGTAAACGGTGGAGGCGGGAAACCGGGCCATCGCTGGTTGGGGCGGCGGGTCGGTCCTGGCTCCCTGAGCCTTCCGTATCTTGATTGGCCAAGTGGGGCGGCCGAGCCCCAACCCCGATCCTTTATAAAGAGTGAGAGGGGGGGATGGCGTCCCACATTCTTTCATCTTCTTCTTCCTTCAGCTTCTGCTCCTCCCTTCCATCCGTCATGGAGAGAGGGAATCCCGGTCCTTCAACAGTGGCGGCGAGGGTCGCCGCTCAAAAATGTGTCCCTCCTTCTCCTGCGCCTGCGGTGGAAGAGCCAGCCGCGAGGGGAAGGGGGAGGGGGCGAGGCCGTGGGCGAGGCCGGGGCGCTCGGGGAAGAGGAGGATGGGGTGGCGTGCCGGCCTTGCCTCCGCGAGCGGCTCCTCCTCCAATGGAGGGCCATGTTGGGGATGACCCTTGTGAGTTCTTCGTCAGGCTGCGCCGGCCGCCGCGCCGTCGCCTTCGTCTCCCGACTCCATTTGCGCGGGAGATGGAGCTGGATCCACCGGAGTCATTGCGGATGCACATGAGGGGCTACAGGATCAGTGGCACGCGGGTCCGCGTCGACTTCCCTGCCCCTCACGTGATGTATCTTCGTCGGGGATGGAAGACGTTTGCTCATATCCACCGCTTGACGGAGGGGCTCACTCTCCATTTTAAGCTGATGGAGGGTGGCCTTCTCTCCGTCAAAGACTTCAGGCTCTTTGGGACCCGTGCAAGGTGCTGCATGGAGAGCTCTTCTGATAGTGAAGACTCCTCCTCGGGCGGGAGTGACGAGGAGGACAGCGGAAGCGACGACGAGGGTAGTAGGCGGCAGGATGACGGGTCCGACTAGGTGTCGGGTGCCGCTCCGTGCGGCACCGGCGACCCCATCATCAGTGTCGCTGGCTTCCTGAACTTCTCGGGGTCGTCTCCTTGGGCGGCTGGCGTTGGGAGGCTGCGGAAGAGGAAGAGGGCGGGAGGCAACACCGTCAAGTCGGAGTACGCGGGCACCGATGCCTTCAACGCGTGCTGACGTCCTGCCGCCTCGTCTTCGAGCTCTGCTTCCGGCGCCGCCATCACCTTCTAGCCTTTGGACGGCCACCAAGATGTTCTCTTGGTGTCTTCTGCCACCCGTAGCTCGCCTAGGCGCTCCTTTTGTCCCTTTCGCCTCCTTGACTTGCCTCCTGAGGAGAGGGACAAGAAAGGGATTACGGGCACCTTATCTCTTTTTAGTTTGTAAGCCTTCAGGCCTTTGTTGAATTTAAAACTTATAATCCCATCATTCATGTTTTTCATTCCCTATGGACTGTACCTGAGTGGAATGTTTTTTTAATGAAAAAGGGATGCTTGCCGGGTCATTTGTTTGCGGGTGGAACCCACGACAAGGAGTAAATCCTTGATATCTTCAAGATAAACATTTCCTTGCCTGGCAACAGGCCTTGCCGTCTCCCCACTTTGCTCGACCTTCCTCACGCCTTTGGCGGAGGCAGGCATGAGGCGGGTTCAGGCTCCTTGTTTCATACTTTCGCTGCCGCGACTACGACCAAACCTGGCCCCAGGAACGAGCCCTAGGGCCTAGAGTTATGGGAGCACGGTAGCTTAGGGGAAACCGAGGTTTCACATACCTCAGTCCATAATGGAATGCATGATAAGGGATGAAGAACTTATCTGAAGCTGCAGTCCCTGGCAACCCTGGTTCGCCGTGGGTGAATCTTTGCTCTTGCAGCCCGCGGCAATACTGGCTTGCCGGGGGCTAGATGCTGGTCTGTTCCTCTTTTTTCTCTCCGCAAGTGGTTCGGCACGGATATCTGTGTGTCCTGTGAACCAAAGAAGACAAAAGAAAGACAAAGAGACGCACACTCGACCTCTAAGCTAGGGGTTAGTCGCCGCTAAGCACTATCAACCCTAACCAAGGACAAGACTCGACCTAGCATGCATGCTATAACTTAGGGCGCCAGCACTTCATTTATTTATGGTCAGGGTCTGCGCCTGGCTTTGTACAAAGGGTTAAATGCGTCATCGGCAAGGCTCGTACAAAAGGTGGCTTGCCGGGGGCCCGACAAGCCGCGCCTCACGGGTAAAACTTGCGAAGATGCTCAATGTTCCAGGAGTTACTCACCGGAACGGCATCTTTGGTCTCCAGGCGGATTGCGCCGGGCCTGGTGACTCGTATTACCCGATAAGGGCCTTCCCACTTTGGCGTCAACTTGTTGGAATTCTTGGCCGATTGAACGCGCCGAAGAACAAGGCCACCTTCCTCAAAGCTTCGGGCATGAACCTTCCGGCTATGGTAGCGGCGCAAGGCTTGCTGGTAGCGCGCTGCTCTCACAGCCGCCCGAAGACGATCTTCCTCAAGGAGCGTTGCGTCATCTTGCCGCAATTGCTCTTGCTCAAGCTCGTCATAAGCTAGTACTCGAGGTGAACCGTATATGAGTTCCATGGGGAGAACTGCTTCTGCCCCGTATAACAGGGCAAAGGGTGTCTGGCCGGTGGCTCGATTTGGTGTCGTTCTGATTGACCAAAGAACCGCCGACAATCCATCAATCCAGCGCCTTCCACTCTTGTGTAGTCTGTCAAAGGTCTTTGTCCTCAGGCCTCGCAGTATGTAACACCCCAGATGTAACTTTCCCTATTTGTACTCCAACTCTTGCCGTTTCCGGTGTTAAGTTATATTTATTTCCTCGGGTTCGGGTCTTTGTCTCCGTGTGTTGTTATCATTGTCATGCATCTCATATCATGTCATCATGTGCATTGCATTTGCATACGTGTTCTTCTCATGCACTCGAGCATTTTCCCCGTTGTCCATTTTGCATTCCGGCGCTTCGTTCTCCTCCGGTGGTCATTTCTAGCTTTCTTTCGTGTGTGAGGATTAAACATTTCCGGATTGGACCGACACTTGCCAAGTGGCCTTGGGTTACTACCGGTAGACCGCCTGTCAAGTTTCATACCATTTGGACTTTGTTTGAGACTCCAACGGTTAACCGAGGGACCGAAAAGGCCTCATGTGTGTTGCATCCCAACGCCCCTCCACTTTGGCCCAAAACCTGTTGGGGATATACATAACAGGTAGGCCCACGAAGGGTCGAAATATCATGAAGCGTGGGGTCCACACAACATGTGGGTCCAGGTCAATTTCATACAGACACACTGTCCACTCGGACCAGTAGCATACTATCCACTCGACCAAGCAACATACCATCCACTCGGATGACAGTTCACCACTCGACCGTACGACTCACTCGGATATACGAAGACCAGCAGGCAGCAAAGCAGTCGGCATCTTTCTAATAGTGAAGGCTTAATAGTGGGCTGTCATTATAGCATTCATACCCCACTTTGTAACATAGGAGGTGAGGAGGTGGCACACTCTATATAAGCCACCCCCACCACTAGACTTGGGGGGCTCTTTTCTTCCACCTCTCTCTCTTTTCACCATTAGTCTCAGGACTTAGCTCAGGCATGGGGATCCGTTCCTCGCTTACACACACATTGTAATCTCCGGATATATACTCAGATAAAAACAAAGCCTCTCCGGAGCACGAGACGTAGGGTCGTTATCTCCATCGTGAGAGGCCCGAACTCGCTAAAACCACTGTGTCACCCATATGCATCTCGATAGATCATGCTCCGTTATCCTACCCCTATTCTACTGTCAGACTTAGAACCACGACAGTTGGCGCCCACCGTGGGGCCTGGCGTCTATTGAACCATGATGCAGATGGTCATTTTTTCAACCACCGGCGGTGGATCAATTCCCGCCGGTGCCCTCTATTCGATTTCATCTTCACGATTTAACACGTTATTTGTACTGTTCATCTTCACGACGAGCAAAGAATTGCAAACAGAAGACAGAAGGAAAGCAGGCATCCATACAAGAACATACAAGGAGAATCATGGACCTTCAGGAACGATGACGTGAAAGCAGGAAGCCAACTGCGCCTCCACGCAGGGCCACCGGCATCATCCGCCCCGTCGCCGTCTCGGACCTCGGGGCAGCCGACTATACCTCTACACTCGACCACCGGCGCCATCCGCTTCATCGTCATCGCGCACGACCACCAGCGCGGTCCGCCTCATCGTCGTCTCCGACCTCGGCCCAGCCGAGTGGGCTTCGTCTGCGACGTCGTCGTTGAGCCCCATGCGCGGCCTCTGGCGCTGTCTGCTTCATCATCGTCACGCATGACCGCTGGCATCGTCGTCACGCACGGTCGCCGTCGTTGTTCGCCTCGTCGTCGACTTCGGCCTCGTCTTCTCAGCTGCTCGGCGCCGACCTCCGCAGCGGAGGCGCAGGCCCGACGCGGCGTAGGCGCGCAGCGCTCCTCCCTCCGGCGCCGGTCGCCGGCGATGGTCTCCGTGGCGGAGTGCGCTGGAACGGCAACCTACGAAACAGCCTCGTCCCGCAACCGATGGCCGTTTAGGATTGGAGGAATCAATGCCTCGTAAGTGCATGCATAACCTGGGCCGTTTCCTCACTTAATTAACTGCATGCAGGGAAAAGTGGAAACGGAAGGACGTGGTGAAGGAACCTTCAACGCCGGATTAATGGCTGCCTCATTAATTAGCCGTTCAAACAAGGTGCGTTGATCCATTTTTTCCGTAGCCTCCAGCGCAAACGCAGCTTCCTTCAAGCCGGCCCAGCCGCTCCGCTACTCCCAGTCGGTACTCTGGTACGCTCAGACAAGTACAAGTCAACACAACACTTAAGCACGAATCTACTTCACTCGGCCGCTCCGCGCGTCGCCACTCGGTTGGTCACCTCATCACCACTCGGCCGCCCCGCGCGTCGCCACTCGGTTGGTCACCTCATCACCACTCGGCCGCCCCGCGCGTCGCCACTCGGTTGGTCACCTCATCACCACTCGGCCGCTCCGCGCGTCGCCACTCGGTTGGTCACCTCATCACCACTCGGCCGCTCCGCGCGTCGCCACTCGGTTGGTCACCTCATCACCACTCGGCCGCGCCGGGCGTCGCCACTCGGTTGGTCACCTCATCACCACT
>NC_041386.1:56755107-56755380 GCF_002162155.2 Triticum dicoccoides | reverse complement strand
CACTCGGCGGCCCCGCGCGTCGCCACAGGTTGGTCACCTCATAACCACTCGGCCGCCCCGCGCGTCGCCACAGGTTGGTCACCTCATAACCACTCGGCCGCCCCGCGCGTCGCCACAGGTTGGTCACCTCATAACTACTCGGCCGCCCCGCGCGTCGCCATCGGTTGGTCACCTCATAACCACTCGGCCGCCCCGCGCGTCGCCATCGGTTGATCACCTCATCAGCACTCGGCCGCCCCGCGCGTCGCCAATCGGTTGGTCACCTCATCACCA
>NC_041386.1:56754019-56754968 GCF_002162155.2 Triticum dicoccoides | reverse complement strand
GCCGCCCCGCGCGTCGCCACAGGTTGGTCACCTCATAACTACTCGACCGCCCCGTGCGTCGCCGTCGGTTGGTCACCTCATAACCACTCGGCCGCCCCGCGCGTCGCCATCGGTTGATCACCTCATCAGCACTCGGCCACCCCGCGCGTCGCCAATCGGTTGGTCACCTCATCACCACTCGACCGCCCTGCGCGCCTTCAGACAGCTAAGTCATTTTACATTCTGTTATTTTCGTCTTCCCGAGTATTCCATAATTCACACATCAGGTTCACTCGGAGGCCACACCACCGAGTGTACCTCTACGCTCGACTGCTTATTTTCACATACTTGCTTAGTACTGGTTATGTGACTCCGAAGTCCAACTTCCTTTTTTTCGCATATATCATTCATGAACACCATGTGTCGTTCTTCATTTCGAGTTTGCATCGGTCCTCCGGGGCTACAACTCAGTCAAAACACTACACTTCCGTTTTATTTTAGCCAGTATTCCAACAAGTTCAGTAGGATTTCTCGCTTCGACATGTGCGAACGAATCCTTCGCTCTTTTAAACTTTTGCTGGTCAACCAGCAAGCCCCTTGCACTCCCAGCGGGTGTCTATGGGTGTTATTCACACAAATCATTTCAGCACACATCAAATTTCCTCAAGAAATTATTGTGTTGACTTGTGCCATTTTTTACACAAGTTACCGCGATCACTCGACGGCCCTACGCGCCAACTTCATCGCTGCTCGGACTCGGTCTCCATACTGGTCCTAGCGCACCACAACACTGACTTTGTCGCCCTGTTGATTTCAAACACGTCCGGCCAACCCCTCTATGGAATTCTCTTCATCGTATCAATGATATAGACCTCGTCGGGCATGAGACAGATAAGTCCCTTTCATAATTAAACTTCACACTTCACTCTTTTGCGAGTTTGCTTCTTCCGAGCATCACTCGGAAGCTTCT
>NC_041386.1:56741825-56754009 GCF_002162155.2 Triticum dicoccoides | reverse complement strand
CCGCCCCGCGCGTCGCCACTCGGTTGCGCACGTCTTCATCACTCGTCCGCCCCGCGCGTCTCCACTCGGTTGTGTGCGTCTTCACCGCTCGGCCGCCCCGCGCATCGCCACTTGGTTCTGCACGTCTTCACCACTCGCCCGCCCCGCGCGGCGCCACTCGGTTTTGCACGTCTTCACCACTCGACCGCCCCGCGCGTCGCCACTCGGTTATACACGTCCTCGCCCCTCGGCCACCCCGCGCGTCACCATCAGTTGGACATGTCTTTACCTCTACACCCCCAGCACGGGAACGGCTAAGTTACTCATATGGTCAAACCTCATATCACACTCTGTAGCAAGCTTACCTCCTTCGAGCATCACTCGGGGGCTACGCGCGGCAGTTGGCCATGTCACCCTCAGGGGTTACGCCCATTTGGTCAACCTGTTGATCACATCAAGATATTCTTCTGACCATACATGCTCGGTTCGCCGAAGATCTATAAGTGAAGCACGTCCACTTGGATAAATACCCCTTTTCATGCAAAAGGGTAAAAATGAAGCGCCATCACGGAATCGTACAGGCGACCTTACTCATCGTTCGTACAACCACCTCGTTACGCATCCATCCGATTGATTCAATTCCACACAAAGATATTTGCCATGCCAACTGCATGGAGGTTTACCGAGAGACTTAAACCCTCTGCCAGACTCATCTAGTCCGACAGAGGCTCGGGGACTACACCCAGTGGGTGCACTCAGCGTGCCCCCACTGGAATGGTATCCACTCGGAACGGTCCGCCCAACCCGAGTGACGGCCAAACAACAACAAAAAGACAGGCTCTAAGACTCCCGCCGACTGCCCGCAGTCGACAGCAGTCTCGGGGACTACACCCAGTGGGTGCACTCAGCGTGCCCCCACTGGAATGGTATCCACTCGGAACGGTCCGCCCAACCCGAGTGACGGCCAAACAACAAAAAAGACACGTTCCAGGCGTGAAGAAATTCCGAGTAATCAGTTACTCGATTCAGGCCCAGCTCCAAATCACTCCAAAAAATATTCTATAAGGCGAGTTTAACGCTCCTCCGTGGACCTGTTTTGAGCCTTCTTCTAGGACTCAAAGTGTGAAACTCACAAGTGTGGATCTAAAACCGACTCGTATTGACGTTCCTCCGGGATAAGAATGGCATCTCTCTAAGAGAACAGTCCATGTGTCAATCTGGTCGCACAGATTTAATGACACACCCATACTCAGATCACGAGTTAAACCTCTCCCGAGAGATGAACGAATGTCACCAAGTTGCTCCTCACAGACACATACCTCGATCAGTCGGGAAGCATGGTACCGGAATCCATTGAGATTTTGTTCAAACCTTGGTTGTCTGAAAGCGCGACGACATGTACCGAGTATTTCTGTAATCACTCAGACCAAACTGTGTCTTACACCAACTCGTTCTGCAAAATCGCAATCGATTCGGGGGCTAATGTTGGGGATATACATAACAGGTAGGCCCACGAAGGGTCGAAATATCATGAAGCGTGGGGTCCACACAACATGTGGGTCCAGGTCAATTTCATACAGACACACTGTCCACTAGGACAAGTAGCATACTATCCACTCGACCAAGCAACATACCATCCACTCGGATGACAGTTCACCACTCGACCGTACGACTCACTCGGATATATGAAGACCAGCAGGCAGCAAAGCAGTCGGCATCTTTCTAATAGTGAAGGATTAATAGTGGGCTGTCATTATAGCATTCATACCCCACTTTGTAACATAGGAGGTGAGGAGGTGGCGCACTCTATATAAGCCACCCCCCACCACTAGACTTGGGGGGCTCTTTTCTTCCACCTCTCTCTCTTTTCACCATTAGTCTCAGGACTTAGCTCAGGCATGGGGATCCGTTCCTCGCTTACACACACATTGTAATCTCCGGATATATACTCAGATAAAAACAAAGCCTCTCCGGAGCACGAGACGTAGGGTCGTTATCTCCATCGTGAGAGGCCCGAACTCGCTAAAACCACTGTGTCACCCATATGCATCTCGATAGATCATGCTCCGTTATCCTACCCCTATTCTACTGTCAGACTTAGAACCACGACAAAACCCACTTAACTCTGCTCCATCATCTAGAGCGTTCGATCACGATCGCGTGGCCGAAAACCGCACCTCATTTGGACTCTCCTAGCTCCTCCTATGCCTATATATACAACCCCCGATTCTCGGATCATTTTCCCCCTAACCCTAGTCTCCTTCCTCCTCGCGCCACCGGACAAGTCCGCCCGCGTCGGACGTGTCCGCCGGACGCGTCACCTCGGCCTATCAGACCGCGCCACGTCAGCCTCCGCCGCCCCGGGGCCAATCTCCCGCCGCCACGTCGCCACCCGGAGCCGCCGCTCCCCGCGTCGCCCGTGCGGGCCCGCCGGAGCCCGTCCGCGGCCCTCCCGGCTCGGTGCGGAGCACCCCGCCGCCAGAGGCGCCCGCCTCCTCGCGCTGCCTCTCCTCGCGCTCGGCCACCGCGCCGCCCCGGGCCAACACCGGCGGCCGCCACGCAGCTCACCGGCCGGAGCAAAGCTCCGCCGCGGCAAGACCTCGCCTCCGCCACCGCGCTACGTCGCCGGCCCGCGCCTCCTCCGAGCTCCTCCGGCCTCTCCCCGCCCCGGCAAGCCCCTAGTCCGGCGACCTCTCTTCCCCGGTGAACAGGAACTCCGGCGAGGGTCCCCGGCGAACTTCGGATTGCGTGCCCGATCCACATCTGTGAACAGTGAAACCCTAGGGGTAAAATTTCGTCTAAGTCCCTGATATTCCAGATCCAAGTGTCCCTGTTCGTAGCTCCGTAACTTTGCATCTGTAGCTCCGATTCATGCATATAGCATATCAAAATGTTCATCTCAGAGAGTAAATCATTTCATTCCATTGTATAATTTTCATTTGAGTTCATCTTGATGCCCGAAAAGCTGTTAGAAGAGGGCTACTTGAGTTAATTGCCAGATCTGTTACTCCGTTTAGCACTTTTGTCATTTTTGCCATGATTAATGTGTGCATGCTATGCCCTGATGCTCTACATATGTTTTGTTAAGGGTGTTGTCATCTTTCCATAGTTCAACCCATGTATTTTTAGGATGTGTGTGGTGTCTTGTGCAAGCTTGCAAAGTGGTGCACTTCTAATTCTGTTTTCAGGGACTTAGTGATTTCACTAAGTCCTGGAGCTGTTTATCTCATGATGCCATATGTTCTTGTTGTTTCCTAGTGATCCGTGCCTCTTTTGAGGATGATCAGTAAGGGAGTTTTGTTAACCTTGTAGTGCTATATCCATCCATGTCTTTGTTTGAAATTATGGAGCACCCTAGCTTGAGTCAATCGAGCTCTACTTTTGCTACTTTGTGAATATGGGCAGATTGTCAACTTGTTTGCAATTTTGCCGGTGATGTTGTAGTTGATCCGTGCATGCTATGCTTTTGTTCTTGACATGTCTAGCTTGTATTTTGTGCCTTTTAGATGGATGTATGCTTGTATTGCCATGACTTGCACCTTAGTGAGTGCATCGAGCTCGTAAACATGCCTACTTGAGTTATATTTCAGCATGTGCCAGCTTTTCTCCAAGTATGAAAACTGATTATGTTTTTGCTATGTTCACGTGCTTGCAATTGTATTTTCTGATCCCTTTTGGCTCAAGGTCACTAAGGGACTTTTGTTAAGCTCTTTGAGTAGCTCCATTCCATGCTTTACTTTGCCATGTTCAGATCCTGTAGCATGTAGTTTTGTTGCTCCGAAGAGGGCTGCCTGATCTGAAATTCCAGACAAGTGTTAATTTCACTAAGTCTGAGATCTGGTTGCCATATGCATTTTTGCCATGCTTGTTTGAACATGTTAATGGATGAATTGGCCGTAGCTCAGTGCTAGACTTTTGTTAAGCATCTTGTGTGCATACCTGCCATGTATTTTGTTGTCATGTTTGGGTGCTGTAGCATGTTCATTTCGTTGCATTTAGATGCCTACTTGCTGTAAATCGCAGACCGGTGTCATTTTTGAATCACTTGCCATTTCCAAACCGTAACTCTGATTCTGGCGTTCTTTATATCGTTTTCAAGCGATTTCGTCTCATCTTTCCAGTAGCACACTTGGAATTCCAAGTTGAGGCCAGGTTCATGCATTTCCTGTCATATCTTGCATTTTGCATCCCGCATCGCATCCCGCATAGCATATCATCTTTGCATTGCGTTGTTTGAGTTTGCACGTGGTTGATTGTATCCTTGTTGTTTGTTTGTCTTGTTTGGGTAGAGATGGGAGATGAGTTCGCTAACGAGGAGCCCGTTGAGTTTGCTTTTGAGGATCCAGTCAACTCTGACAGCTGTGCAGGCAAGATGATCATACCCTCAAAATCACTACTATCTTTGCTATGCTAGTTTGCTCGCTCTTTTGCTATGCTAATGCTACGATGCCTACCATTTGTTTGCAAGCCTCCCAAATTGCCATGTCAAACCTCTAACCCACCTTGTCCTAGCAAACCGTTGATTGGCTATGTTACCACTTTGCTCAGCCCCTCTTATAGCGTTGTTAGTTGCAGGTGAAGATTGAAGGCCGTTCCTTGTTGTAACAATTATTTACTTGTTGGGATATCATTATTTTGCTATGTTATCTTAATGCATCTATATACTTGGTAAAGGGTGGAAGGCTCGGCTTCTCGCCTCGTGTTTTGTTCCACTCTTGCCGCCCTAGTTTCCGTCATATCGGTGTTATGTTCCCGGATTTTGCGTTCCTTACGCGGTTGGGTTATAATGGGAACCCCTTGATAGTTCACCTTGATTAAAGCTTTTCCAGCAATACCCAACCTTGGTTTTACCATTTGCCACCTAGCCTTTTCTTTCCCTTGGGTTCTGCAGACTCAAGGGTCATCATTATTTTAACCCCCCCGAGCCAGTGCTCCTCTGAGTGTTTGTCCAAACTGTCAGCCGCCGGTGGCTACCAGGGGCAACTCTGGGATGGCCTACCGGAAGTTTGGACAATCTGAGTGTGCCCTAAGAAAGAGATATGTGCAGCTCCTATCGGGATTTGTCGGCACATTCGGGCGGTGTTGCTGGTCTTGTTTTAACCCGTCGAAGTGTCTTGAATTACCGAGATACCGAGTCTGATCGGAACATCTTGGGAGGAGGTCTATTCCTTCGTTGACTGTGAGAGCTTGTCATGGGCTAAGTTGGGACTCCCCTGCAGGGATTTGAACTTCCAAAAGCCGAGCCCGCGGTTATGGGCAGATGGGAATTTGTTAATGTCCGGTTGTAGATAACTGAACCTTAATTTATTAAAATGAATCAACTGAGTGTGTTACCGTGATGGCCTCTTCTCGGCGGAGTCCGGGAAGTGGACACGGTGTTGGAGTAATGTTTGCGCAGGTTGTTCTCTAGATTCTCGCTCGCGCTTTGCCTCCTCTTCTCGCTCTCCTTTGCGAATAAGTTAGCCACCATATATGCTAGTCGCTTGCTGCAGCTCCACATATATTTACCTTGCCATACCTATTAGCTTAAATAGTCTTGATCGCAAGGGTGCGAGATTGCTGAGTCCCTGTGGCTCACAGATTACTATTACACTAGATGCAGGGCCTGGTGATTCCGCTCCAGGAGACGTGTATGAGCTCAAGTGGGAGTTCGACGAAGACTCTCAACGTTACCATGTTTCCTTTCCCGATGATCAGTAGTGGTGCCCAGTTGGGGGTGATTGGGACCGTGTCGCATGTTGGGTTCTCTTTTATTTTGGCGCCGTAGTCGGGCCTTGAGTGTTTGGATGATGTAATGTTATTTATGTACTTGATTGATGTGGCGAGTGTAAGCCAACTATGTTATCTCCCCTTTACTATTCATATTACATGGGATGTTGTGAAGATAGCCTAACTTGCGACATATGCCTTCAATGCGATTATGCCTCTAAGTCGTGCCTCGACACGTGGGAGATATAGTCGCATCGAGGGTGTTACAAGTTGGTAATCAGAGCCTTCCCCGACCTTAGGAGCCCCATTGCTTGATCGTGTTTAGCGGCCCAGTTGTGTCTAGAAAAATGTTTTGAGTCTATAGGAATTATATATCGGAGAGATTAGGAATTCTTTTTACTTCCCAGTCTCCTCATCGCTCTGGTAAGGCATCCTGACGTAGAGTTTTGACTCTTCTCTTCCCAAATTTCACTAAATTTTTTTTAGGATCACGCGGGTATCTTGGAATCGTTCCGATGGTTTTATGATGAGAACACTGTCTTGGTGCCTCCTGTCAGGGGTTTAGTGGAAGTGTCCCGGGGAGTTGAGCTCTGAGGTGTTGTCATCATAATTTTATCGTTGCAGTTCTGGAATACCTGAGTCTAGTACGCCGACATCGAAAATCTCTTTTGTGCAGTTCGTTGGTGAGATAACCTCGACGCCACCCAGTACTGGGGAGGGAGTTCGGGAGTATCGCCATAACTCGTATAACGGATGCTTTTCGAAGGTTGAGGTAGATGGTTTCTGAAGGTTTCTTGGTTATGTGTTGAAGGATGGATACAGCTGGATGTAGGATTTGCTAGTTTGGGTGAGATATTATGCTTCCCCTGTATCCCCAACACCTGATTGCATAACCGGAAAGGTTCGGGAGTTTCATAGGTGGGAACTCTAGTAGCTCTAGTTCTTCTTCCACGGATATTGGTTTGAGATTGGGATTTCTTACCGATTATTCGTTCTTGATCCGTACCTTGTTGATTTATTTCTCTACCTTAATTCTAAGTGGCTTCTCAATTTATGGATATGTGACCATTTCAAGAGGAATGCATTCGTTCATTTTGTTCGGATGTGAAGACTATATGTTGCAATTTTCATTACGTTGGATTCAGCTTCAATATTTGTCCATCAATGTGCTAATGGTGGTCAACCTCTTCAGGATGGCTCCTCCAACGCGCACGACTCCGAATCCTGATCCGTCACCACCTCCTCCTCCTCCGGAGGCATGGCAAGCTGTGATGGCCGCAACCAATGCAAACACACAGTTGATCATGCAAATTCTCCAAGAGCGCAATCAAGGCAACCAAGGGAATCAAGGCAGCAATCAGAGTCACTTTGCTACACTCAACCAGTTCCTTGCTAACGGGCCAAAGTCTTTCAGCAATTGTGTTGAGGCAACCGATGCTGACGATTGGCTTGTGGATCTGTGCAAGCATTTCGAGTGCAGCAACGTCAGGCCTGAGGACTTTGTCAAGTTCGCTTCCTTCCAACTCAAAGATCAAGCTGCAGAATGGTTCCAGCAGTACAAGGACTCCAGAGGTGGACGTGTTATCACTTGGGATGATTTCCGTCGAGATTTCCGAGCTCATCATATTCCTCAGAGCGTGGTTGAAAGTAAGCGTGAGGAATTCCGCAATCTGAAGCAAGGCTCTTTGTCTGTCTATGACTACAACAAGTTGTTCCAGAAGCTTGCCCGCTTTGCCAAGCAGGACGTCCCTGATGAGAAGAGCATGATATATCAGTTCAGGGGTGGTCTCAGAGAAGAAATTCAGCTAGCTCTTGTTCTCTTTGAGCCCTTGAGATACGATGAGTTCTACAACATGGCACCGAAGCACGAGGCTGCTTAGTTGAGGTTTGATGCTTCCAAGAAGCGAGTCAGAGATGTTACTCCTTCTTCCTCTACTCAAGTGGCCAAGCAGCAGAAGTTTTGGCTTCCTCCTCCTCCGTTCCATCAGCCGTATCAGCAGAAGAGCAAAGGTGGCAGTGGTTCTTTCCACCCACCCAACCCTGGCTTTTAGAACAAGACTTCGTCTCAACCTCCAAGATCGAGTGCTCCGTACCACCATCCGCTTTTAGAGGTCACGTGCAACAAGTGCCAACAGAAGGGTCACTATGCCAACAAGTGTTTCAACCAGAGGCGTCTTCCTACTCCTCCTCCTTTCAGATCGGCAAGTACAGCAGTGGTCAAGCATAACCCCAAGCACGCCAAGGTCAATTTGATGAATGCGGCTCAGGCAGAGGACTCGTCAGATGTGATCATGGGTAACCTTACTGTTAACGATGTTCCTGCAAAAGTTCTTTTTGACACGGGTGCATCGCATTGCTTCATCTCGAAACCTTTTGCATCTAAGCATGAGTTGACTTCCCAAGTTATGCATAAACCGTTAGCAGTTGTCTCTCCGGGTAAATGTTTGCTTGCTAATCACGAGATTCCGGATATTTCTATCATGACCCGGTGATTTCAAGTTTCTGGCTTCTCCAATGGTTCTTGGTAACTCGGATATTGATCTTATTCTCGGGATGGATTGGCTTTCTAAGCACAAGGCTTAGCTTGATTGTGCAGCCAGGCAGATTCAACTGACTCATTCGTCTGAGGATGTAATTGTCTTTGCCGCTCGGGATAATACCATCCGTCTGTTTTCTCTCAATGAGAGGGGTGAACTCGATGCCATCTCGCAAATTCCAGTCGTTTGCGAATATCAAGACGTCTTTCCAGAAGAGCTTCCAGGAATGCCTCCGCACCAGCCAGTTGAATTCGTTATTGATCTTGAGCCTGGCACGGAACCTGTGTGCAAATGTCCTTACAAGCTCGGACCTGAAGAGTTGAAGGAGCTGAAGAAGCAACTCGATATTCAAGAGAAAATGGGTCTCATCCGGCCTAGTTCTTCTCCGTGGGGTTGTGGTGTTCTTTTTGTGAAGAAGAAGGATGGAACGGACCGACTTTGTGTTGATTACCGTCCAGTGAACAAGAAGACCATCAAGAACAAATACCCACTTCTCAACATCAATGAGCTGTTCGAACAACTCAAAGGTGCTCAAGTATTCTCCAAGCTTGATCTCCGTATGGGCTATCATCAGATTCGTATACTTGTAACACCCTCGATGCGACTATATCTCCCACGTGTCGAGGCATGACTTAGAGGCATAATCGCATTGAAGGCATATGTCGCAAGTTAGGCTATCTTCACAACATCCCATGTAATATGAATAGTAAAGGGGAGATAACATAGTTGGCTTACACTCGCCACGTCAATCAAGTACATAAATAACATTACATCATCCAAACACTCAAGGCCCGACTACGGCGCCAAAATAAAAGAGAACCCAACATGCGACACGGTCCCAATCACCCCCAACTGGGAACCACTACTGATCATCGGGAAAGGAAACATAGTAACGTTGAGAGTCTTCGTCGAACTCCCACTTGAGCTCATACGCGTCTCCTGGAGCGGAATCATCAGGCCCTGCATCTGGTGTAATAGTAATCTATGAGCCACAGGGACTCAGCAATCTCGCACCCTCGCGATCAAGACTATTTAAGCTAATAGGTATGGCAAGGTAAATATATGTGGAGCTGCAGCAAGAGACTAGCATATATGGTGGCTAACTTATTCGCAAAGGAGAGCGAGAAGAGGAGGCAAAGCGCGAGCAAGAATCTAGAGAACAACCTGCAAACATTACTCCAACACCGTGTCCACTTCCCTGACTCCACCGAGAAGAGGCCATCAAGGTAACACACTCAGTTGATTCATTTTAATTAATTAAGGTTCAGTTATCTACAACCGGACATTAACAAATTCCCATCTGCCCATAACCGCGGGCACGGCTTTCGAAAGTTCAAATCCCTGCAGGGAGTCCCAACTTAGCCCATGACAAGCTCTCACGGTCAACGAAGGAATAGACCTCCTCCCAAGACGTTCCGATCAGACTCGGTATCTAGGTAATTCAAGACACTTCGGCAAGTTAAAACAAGACCAACAACACCACCCGAATGTGCCAACAAATCCCGATAGGAGCTGCACATATCCCTTTCTCAGGGCACACTCAGATTGTCCAAACTTCCGGTAGGCCAGCCCAGAGTTGCCCCTGGTAGCCACCGGCGGCTGACAGTTTGGACCAACACTCAGAGGAGCACTGGCCCGGGGGGGTTAAAATAATGATGACCCTTGAGTCTGCAGAACCCAAGGGAAAGAAAAGGCTAGGTGGCAAATGGTAAAACCAAGATTCGGCATTGCTGGAAAAGCTTTAATCAAGGCGAACTATCAAGGGGTTCCCATTATAACCCAACCGCGTAAGGAACGCAAAATCCGGGAACATAACACCGATATGACGGAAACTAGGGCGGCAAGAGTGGAACAAAACACTAGGCGAGA
Organism: Triticum dicoccoides; assembly: GCF_002162155.2. Classification (NCBI taxonomy): domain Eukaryota; kingdom Viridiplantae; phylum Streptophyta; class Magnoliopsida; order Poales; family Poaceae; genus Triticum; species Triticum dicoccoides. The sequence goes on along the minus strand of NC_041386.1, from coordinate 56,743,915 downwards.
AGCCGAGCCTTCCACCCTTTACCAAGTATATAGATGCATTAAGATAACATAGCAAAATAATGATATCCCAACAAGTAAATAATTGTTCCAACAAGAAACGGCCTTCAATCTTCACCTCCAACTAACAACGTTATAAGAGGGGCTGAGCAAAGCGGTAACATAGCCAATCAACGGTTTGCTAGGACAAGGTGTGTTAGAGGTTTGACATGGAAATTTGGGAGGCTTGCAAACAAATGGTAGGCATCGTAGCATTAGCATAGCAAAAGAGCGAGCAAACTAGCATAGCAAAGATAGTAGTGATTTCGAGGGTATGATCATCTTGCCCGCACAGCTGTCAGAGTTGACTGGATCCTCAAAAGCAAACTCAACGGGCTCCTCGTTAGCGAACTCGTCTCCCGGCTCTACCCAAACAAGACAAACAAACAACAAGGATACAATCAACCACGTGCAAACTCAAACAACGCAATGCAAAGATGATATGCTATGCGGGATGCGATGCGGGATGCAAAATGCAAGATATGACATGAAATGCATAAGCCTGGGCTCAACTTGGAATTCCAAGTGTGCCACTGGAAAGATGATACGAAACCGCTTGAAAACGATATAAAGAACGCCGGAATGGGAGTTACGGTTTGGAAATGGCAAGCGATTCAAAAATGACACCGGTCTGCGATTTACAGCAAGTAGGCATCTAAATGCAACAAAATGAACATGCTACAGCACCCAAACATGACAAAAAAATACATCGCAGGGATGCACACAAGATGCTTAACAAAAGTCTAGCACTGAGCTACGGCCAATTCATCCATTAACATGTTCAAACTAGCATGGCAAAAATGCATATGGCAACCAGATCTCAGACTTAGTGAAATTAACACTTGTCTGGAATTTCAGATCAGGTAGCCCTCTTCGGAGCAACAAAACTACATGCTACAGGATCTGAACATGGCAAAGTAAAGCATGGCATGGAGATACTCAAAGAGCTTAACAAAAGTCCCTTAGTGACCTTGAGCCAAAAGGGATCAGAAAATACAATTGCAAGCACGTGAACATAGCAAAAACATAATCAGTTTTCATACTTAGAGAAAAACTGGCACATGCTGAAATATAACTCAAGTAGGCATGTTTACGAGCTCGATGCACTCACTACGGTGCAAGTCATGGCAAGACAAGCATACATCCATCTATAAGGCACAAAATACAAGCTAGACATGGCAAGAACAAAAGCATAGCATGCATGGATCAACTACAACATCACCGGCAATATTGCAAACAAGTTGACAATCTGCCCAGATTCACAAAGTAGCAAAAGTAGAGCTTGATTGACTCAATCTAGGGTGCTCCATAATTGCAAACAAAGACATGGATGGATAGAGCACTACAAGGTTAACAAAACTCCCTTACTGATCATCCTCAAAAGAGACACGGATCACTAGGAAACAACAAGAACATATGGCATTATGAGATAAACAGCTCCAGGACTTAGTGAAATTACTAAGTCCCTGAAAACAGAATTAGCAAGTGCACCACTTTGCAAGCTTGCACAAGACACCACACACATCCTAAAAATACATGGGTTGCACCTCTGGAAAGATGACAAAACCCTTAACAAAACGTATGTAGAGCATCAGGGCATAGCATGCACACATTAATCATGGCAAAAAAGACAAAAGTGCTAAACGGAGTAACAAATCTGGCAATTAACTCAAGTACCCTCTTCTAACAGCTTTTCGGGCATCAAGATGAACTCAAATGAAAATGATGCAATGGAATGAAATGATGTACTCTCTGAGATGAACATTTTGATATGCTATATGCATGAATCGGAGCTACGGATGCAAAGTTACGGAGCTACGAACAGGGGCACTTGGATCTGGAATATCAGGGACTTAGAAGAAATTTTACCCCTAGGGTTTCACTGTTCACAGATCTGGATCGGGCATGCAATCCGAAGTTCGCCGGGGACCCTCGCCGGAATTCCTGTTCACCGGGGAAGAGAGGTCGCCGGACTAGGGGCTTGCCGGGGCGGGGAGAGGCCGGAGGAGCTCAGAGGAGGCGCGGGCCTGCGAGGTGGCGCGGTGGCGGAGGCG
>NC_041386.1:56731825-56741216 GCF_002162155.2 Triticum dicoccoides | reverse complement strand
GCGGGGAGCGGCGGCTCCGGGTGGCGACGTGGCGGCGGGAGATTGGCCCCGGGGCGGCGGAGGCTGATGTGGCGTGGTCTGATAGGCCGAGGTGACGCGTCCGGCGGACACGTCCGGCGCGGGCGGACTTGTCCGGTGGCGCGAGGAGGAAGGAGACTAGGGTTAGGGAAAAATGATCCGAGAATCGGGGGTTGTATATATAGGCATAGGAGGAGCTAGGAGAGTCCAAATGAGGTGCGGTTTTCGGCCACGCGATCGTGATCGAACACACTAGATGATGGAGCAGAGTTAGGTGGGTTTTGGGCCAAAGTGGAGGGGTGTTGGGCTGCAACACACACGAGGCCTTTTCGGTCCCTCGGTTAACCGTTGGAGTATCAAACGAAGTCCAAATGGTACGAAACTTGACAGGCGGTCTACCGGTAGTAACCCAAGGCCGCTTGGCAAGTATCGGTCCAATCCGGAAATGTTTAATCCTCACACACGAAAGAAAGCTAGAAATGACCACCGGAGGAGAACGAAGCGCCGGAATGCAAAACGGACAACGGGGAATATGCTCGAATGCATGAGACGAACACGTATGCAAATGCAATGCACATGATGACATGATATGAGATGCATGACAACGATAACAACACACGGAGACAAAGACCCGAACCCGAGGAAATAAATATAACTTAACGCTGGAAACGGCAAGAGTTGGAGTACAAATAGGGAAAGTTACATCCGGGGTGTTACACAGTACTTCATCATTTGCCCTCTCAGCTTGACCATTGCTTCGTGGGTGAGCAACGGAAGCGAAACAAACCTTGCTGCCGAGGTCTTGAATATATTGCATGAAGGTGTCTTGTGAACTGCATGCCATTGTCGGTGATAACCCTATTGGGTACACCCAAACGGCACACCAGTCCTTTGAAGAACTTGACGGCTAACTGTGCTGTGACCTTCCTCACTACTTCCACTTCTGGCCACTTTGTGAACTTGTCAATTGCAACGTACAAGTACTCAAAGCCCCCGACAGCGCGGGGGCAAGGGCCCAATATGTTGAGCCCCCAGACCGAGAAAGGCCATAGAGGAATGGTTTGAAGGGCTTGATCTGGCTGATGAAGCTTCTTTGAATGGAACTGACATGCTTCACACCTGGTGACTAGTGTCGTCGCATCCTGGAGGGCGGTGGGCCAGAAGAAGCCTTGCCGAAACGCTTTGCCGGCAAGGGCCCTTGACCCGATGTGAGATCCACATATGCCTCCATGTATCTCCGCCAACAGCCCCAGTCCTTCCTCTCGAGGGATACACTTCAATTTCACGTCGTTCGGCCTCTTTCTATACAGTACGTCATCGACGAACCGGTACATAGTAGAGCGACGGGCTACTTTTTTTGCTTCTTCCTACTCCTCAGGAAGTTCCCCTGTTTGGAGGAATCGGACGGTATGTTGTGCCCACGCTAGAGCCTGGGGCTCGACGGCGAGGACTAAAGGCATTTCCTCCGCTATTGGAGCGGCTGTCTCCATGGCAAGAGCTTGATGCTCTGTCAAAGCTAGCCGTCCCGCGGCGGGCTCAGTGTCTCCGGCAACATCCTTGCCGTTGGCTTCGGGGAGCTCAGCGGGAAAGTACTTGCTGTGCCCTAATTTTCTCCTCTTGTTCTGCTCTGTTGATGGATCAACGGATGGCTGAGTTAGCCGAAGCACAAAGGTACCTGGTTCCATAGGTAGCTTGAGGGCAGCGCGTTTCGACAGGTAATCGGCGATATCATTCTCCGCTCGGGGAACGTATTCTGCCTGTATACCGTCAAAACACTCTTCCAGCTTTCTCACTTCATCGACGTAGGCCTTCATCAACGGGCTCTGGTAATCCTTGTTGACTTGCTTGACGACAAGTTGCGAGTCGCCTCTGACGACGAGTTTCTTGATTCCGAGGTCCGCCGCGATCCTAAGACCGGCAAGCAGCCCTTCGTACTCAGCCGTATTGTTTGTTGACACCTCCCTGGGGAAGTGCATCTGGATCACGTACTTGAGGTGCTCTCCGGTGGGCGCGACAAGCAGTACGCCAGCCCCGGCGCCCTGTAAGGAGAAAGCTCCATCAAAGTACATGATCCAGTCGCAACTTGCCTCCTTGCCGGGGAGAGCAGTCTCTTGGGTTTCTTCATCAGGCGTCACGGTCCATTCTGCAATGAACTCCGCCAGGACTCAGCTTTGAATCGTCGAGGTACTCTCAAACTTGAGGCCAAAGCTGGACAGTTCCAGTGCCCACTCTACGATCATTCCCGTTGCGTCCGGATTGTGCAATACCTGTTGCAGAGGGAGGCGAGTGACGATAGTGATTTCGTGCGCCTGGAAGTAGTGGCGCAGCTTCCTCGAGGCCATAAGGAGGCCGAAGAGCAGTTTCTGCACACCAGAGTACCTCGATCTAGCCCCCTGCAGGAGGGAACTAACAAAGTAGACCGGGTGCTGCATCATTTTCTTCTTCGGCGGCACTTCAATTGGCTACGTCGTCTCTACATCGGTGGCATCGGGCTTCGTCGCTGTTATTACCTCATTATCAATTTCTCTCTGCGCCACTAGTGCGGCGCTGACCACCTGGTTCCTTGCCGCCAGGTACAGCAGCAACGGTTCCTGTGGCCTAGGCGCAACTAGTATTGGCGTGGAGGAGAGGTACCTCTTCAAATCTTGCGATGCTGCTTCGGCTTCTGGCGTCCACTCCATCGGGCCCACCTTTTTCAAAATCTTGAAAAAGGGAAGGGCGCGCTCTGCGGACTTGGAAATGAACCTGCTCATGGCGGCAACGCAACCAGCAAGCCGACGCACATCCTTGACTCGCTTGGGCATTTCAATCTGCTCTCTAGCTTTGATCTTGTCCGGATTGGCCTCTATCCCACGCTGTGACACAAAGAACCCGAGAAGCTTGCCAGACGGGACACCGAAGACGCACTTCTCAGGGTTCAGCTTGAGATTGATCTTGCGTAGGTTTGCAAATGTTTCTTGTAAATCTGATATGAGGGTTGCCCTGTTCTTTGGAGCTGGGGTTCAAAACCAATCTGGACCGCCCTTGCAAACATTGAACCAGCACTCTTCAACCCGAAAGGCATCCGTATAAAGCAATACGTACCACATGGGGTGATAAATGCCGTTTTCTCTTCATCTTCCCTTGTCATGAAGATCTGGTGGTAGCCGGAGTAGGCATCGAGGAATGACAACAGATCACACCCAGCTATGGAGTCAACAATCTGGTCAATGCGCGGCAACGGGAAGGGGTCTTTGGAACAAGCCTTATTAATATCTCTGTAATCAATACACAACCTCCACTTCCCATTTGCCTTGCGCACTACCACCGGATTGGCCAACCACATTGGATGGAGCACTCCACTTACCAAACCCGCTGCTTCTAGTTTCCGAATCTCCTCTGTGATGAACTCTTGTCGTTCCAAAGCTTTCTTTCTGACCTTCTGCTTGACGGGCCGCGCATGAGGACAGACAGTAAGGTGGTGCTCAATCACCTCCCTAGGAACGCCGGGGATGTCGGATGCTTGCCATGCAAACACATCGACATTCGCCCGCAGGAAGGTGACGAGCGCGTATTCCTATTTGTCGTCAAGGGTGGAGCTTATAGTAAAAGCTCCTCCCGTGCCGTCCTCCTTGACAGAAACGTTCTTGGTTCCTGGTGGTGTGGCCCTGGACTTCTTGTTTATGTCGGCAGAGCTCTCTGGCACGTCCTCGACGGGAGCGCTTGCCGGAGTGGGTGCCTGAGGTCTCACCGGTCTTCTTCTTTTGCCTTCCCGGGGCTCCAGCGGCAGGAGCAAGCGCCTTAGCAGTGGCGGCTACTGCAACTGCTTGTTGGTAGAGTTGGTCAGTGCAAATTAGCGCATCCTTCTTGTCTGATGGGATGGTGATGATCGTCACAGGCCCCGGCATCTTCAGGGTGTTGTAGGCGTAATGTGACGCCGCCATGAACTTGGCCAGCACTGGGCGGCCAAGGATCCCGTTGTAAGGCAAGGGGATCTTGGCAACGTCGAACAAAATCCTTTCTGTCATGTAGTTCAGATCACTCCCAAAAGTCACGGGCAACATGACCTTTCCCTTTAGTTGACTTCTTCCCGGGTTGACCCCCTGAAACGTGCCCGTCTCTTCGAGGTCTTCATCAGGAATCTGCAATTTCTCGATCATGGTAGGCGAGATTAAGATCAGACCGGCCCCGCCATCGACTAGCATTTTGTCACCTTGAGGTTGTGTATTGTTGGTGAAACCAACAATGGCAAGCACCCGACTGCAGTAGTGCGATCAGGGTGATCCTTAGTGTCAAAAATGATAGGTGTGCTAGACCACTTCAGCGGCCTTTGGGCATCAAACGACTGTTCCGCTGCTGTAATCTCACGCGCCCACTGTTTAAGCTGGCAGTGAGAAGTATGCAGCGAGGTGCCTCCATCGACGCACATGGCCTCTATAGCTTTCTGAAATTCTTGGTCACCAGAGTCATCATCCTCTTCGTGATCATCGTCTTCTGGCTTTTTGTCACGGCCCCGGCGGGCCTCTCCTGCTATTTATCTTCGCCGCGACGGCCCGCCTGGCCGTTACACTTCTTGCCGGACCCCTCATCACCGTCCTGGCCTTTCTCCTTGTCCCGCCTCTCATATTCAGCCCTCAGCTTCTCAGCAAGGAGCTCAAACTGTCGGCAGTTCTGGAGATCATGGCCTTTGGTGCGATGGATCTTGCAGTATTGCTTGTCGGAGTTTCCTGGCTTCTCGGCAGCCGCCAAGGCCCGGCAGGTGACACATCCGGCAATTTCCTTGCCGGGGTCATCTGCCTTGGTTTTCTTGGCGGAGCCGGCGTCGTCAGATCCCTCGACGGCAAGCACAACTTTACCTTTGCGCTTCCTGTTGCGGCACCGGCCTTTCTACGCCGGGGCGGCAGTATCCTCATCTGAGGAGTCGGTTTCCACGCCGGCATCTTTGCCGGGGTACTTCCTTCCCTCTTCAGCTCGGGCACATCTGTCAGCAAGAACATAGAGTTCTGCCACATCTTTCACCTTGTTCATTGCTAGTTCTTCACGCATCTTGCGGTTACACACGTTCTGATGGAACGCGCTGATGATGGCGACAGGGTGAACATCAGGGATATTGTACTGTACCCGGCTGAACCTCTGTATATACTTGTGCAGACTCACGCCTCCCATCTGGGGAATGACATGTAGGTCGCTTGCTTGGCCATGGGTTTGGTGACCTCCAGTAAAGGCGCCCACAAACTCATGGCACAAATCCGACCAGGAGGAAATAGAGTCTACCGACAAGTGCATCAACCACGACATGGCGTTGGGTTTAAGAGCCAATGGAAAGTAATTCGCAAGCACCTTATCGTCGCGAGCTCCGGCGGCTTGCATCGTGATGGTGTAGATGCTGAGGAACTCAAACGGGTGAGTCTTGCCGTTGTACTTTTCGCCAATGTCAGGTTTGAAGGCGCGGTGAGTGGGCCACTGGAACTGCCACAGCTCACGGGTAAAAGCCGGACAACCTACCTCGTAAGGTAGGCCTCCAGGGATCTCCGGGGCCGGGTGGTTCACAGGAGGACCTGCTCGCCTGTCTGACTGGTGGCGCGCTCCGTGCCGGCGCTCGATAGTGGTTCGAGCATCTTCATGGGCTCGTTCCCGAAGAACTTGGCGCTGGTCACAGTGGGTCCGCGGGTCAAACGATGCTATGGAGATGTCATCGCCCGCGACGTCGCGACGAGCCGGCGTCCGCGGCACCGGATGGGGAAGAGGTGAATGCACCGTGGTCGTGGCGCCGCCGGCTTTTCCACCACTGGTCCGCGGGGCTCCATCAGAGCGTCGACTCGGGGGCCCCACCGGACTTGGTTCGTCTTTGTTGGCCACCGCAACAAGGCTTCGGATAGTGGCTCTCATTCGTCGAGTTTCCCCATAGTGGGAGGAAAGTCGAGGAGCAACTGCGCGCGCGCCAGGGCCTCTGCTGGCGTCGGTGGCAGCGAAAGCTGCACAGATCGCGACGCGCTTCGACTTCTGACCATGTCAGAAGGAGCTCTATCACGACCCCGCGGTCGCATGCCGTTTTCACCAGCGCCTCGACGAGTGGGCAGGTCTTCTACGTCCTGGGAGTGGCGCTCGGGGCTCTTCCCACGGCGACGCCCGGGATATTCGGCGTGATTATGCCGTTCGTCGCGCGCTGCCTGGGAGGAGCGCACTGTTGGCGCCGGCGTGGGAGTCTTGGAGGCCCTTGCGTCGCCTTCGGGCGGGGCGGCGATGACCTTGGAAGGCCCCGCTCCACTCGCGAAGGGCTTGGCTCCGCCTTTGGATTTGGCGATGTGTGGCCCGTTACCAGGTGCACAAACATCGCCGCCTCCCAAACTCCGGCTGCTGGGATAGTGTTGGTGTTCGCGAGCAGCGCCCCGGGTCCTTTCTGTGACCGGTCTGCTGCTCGCTCGCGTCGGGACGGACTGTCCGGCTTCTGACTGGCCAACCGCCACCGTCGTCTTCTTCTTGGGCGCCATGATGATGAAGAAGCGCCGAACTAACTGCTAAAGCCGATTCTCACAACTGCGCCCCCTACCTGGCGCGCCAAAGATGTCGGTGGGAACGACACCTATGGGATCACAAGAATCCCTACTGTGGTTAGCAGGGCGCGGGGTCGTGAGAAGAGCGCATCAAACAGATAGCTCACGGTTCGTTTATCCAGGTTCGGGCCGCGAGGATGCGTAAAACCTTACTCCTGCTTTGGTGGATTGTATATCTGTGTTCTTGAGCTAGCTATGGGGCGTGAGGAGCTCCAAAAAGCCGAATCCTTCCTCTGGTCGCCTCGGGCCTCCTTTTATAGAAAAAGGGGTTGTCATAGTGGCACACAGGAGGTGGAAAGGGTACAGTGCTGCGAGGTTATCCCTCGCATCACATGACAAGGCGCATTTAATGCATCTTGCTTAGGTGTCCTTGCTTTATCGGGGACGGGGGAGAAACCTGTCTCGTCCGTCTCCGCTCCTTCTTGTGTCGACACGCGCCCTGGCCAGCGACGCCTGCAATGCCATGTAGGTAGGCAGACAGCTGAGGTGGCGCAGTGGTGGGTCTTCACGAAGATCTGCATGCCGCCACGCGGGTGCCTGCCCAGCTGGTTGGGTCGGCAGCTGCATGCATGCGGTGGTGGAGGTTTAGTCGGTGTGGGCCTGATGGTGGCCCTGCGGGTGTCCTGGGCAAGGGCCTTGCCGGGGCCCCGGCAAGGGTCTTGCCGAGGCGCCTGCTGTCATCCCCGGCAAGGCGCTTGCCGGGGGCCTTGTGGTCTTCCTCAGCTGGGATCCCGCCAAGGGTTGTCGTCTCCTTAGTGCATATCTGATCTTGAATGTCTTCACAAAGATCTGCATGCCGCCACGGGGATGTCTCCGGAATCCTTGCCCTTTGGGGGCAGTGGACTCAAGGGTGATTTGCTCCGTAGGCGCGGGACGAGTCGCTGCGGCAAGGGTCTTGCCGGGGCTGCTAGAACTGTCTCCCGGCAAGGATCTTGCCGGGGGAGTCCGCTTCGTCCCCTTTGCTCTTCATGGTCTTGGCCTTGGCGTTGTTCTAGTCCTCTTGAGCTTCGATCTTACCCTGGCTCACCTCCCTTGCCTTGCTTGGTGTGGTGGTATCCGCGGCTCAGACTGCCCGTGCATAGTTATAGGGGTACAAAAAGTGTACCCCTCTTTTTGTACACCGACAATTACTGGTGATGACCGTAGTTTGAGGTGTTCATGTATTCACTATGCGTTAATGCTTTGGTCCGGTACTCTATTAAAAGGAGGCCTTAATATCCCTCAGTTTCCAATAGGACCCCGCTGCCACGGGAGGGTAGGACAAAAGATGTCATGCATGTTCTTTTCCATTAGCACGTATGACTATATTTGGAATACATGCCTACATTACATTGATGAACTGGAGCTAGTTCTGTGTGACCCTATGTTATGACTATTACATGGTCGATCGAATCCGACATAATTCTCCATCACCGATCCATTGCCTACGAGCTTTCCATATATCGTTCTTCACTTATTTACTTTTCCGTTGCTACTGTTACCATCAGTATAAAACCCCAAAATATTAATTTTGCTACCATTACTTTTTGCCACCGTTACCACTACAATCCTATTACTTTGCTACTAAATACCTTGCTGTAGATATTAAGTTTCCAGGTGTGGTTGAATTGACAACTCAACTGCAAATACTTGAGAATATTCTTTGGCTCCCCTTGTGTCGAATCAATAAATTTGGGTTGAACACTCTACCCTCAAAAACTGTTGCGATCTCCTATACTTGTGGGTTATCATTCCACCAGTAGCTCATGTAAGAAAACTATCAAGTTAAGTGTGCTCAGGCTGGAGCAGCCATCGGATGGGTGACTGGATGGGAAGTTATGTCGATGTTAAATTAGGTTAACCTCGAGGTCCTCGTTTTTTTAACACATGTTAAAGAAGGTCTACCGCTTTACTTTTTGACAATGTGCGATACGTGGCATATAGTTGATCCATTCGACCTATTTTGATGGAATAGGCCGTGTGTGTTGTGGGCAAACGCTTGCTAGTATTCAACCGTTTGGGATTGATGAATTCATCACCGACGGGATCCCTAGTGTGGTCCGTGTTCATCTGATCATCATTTACTTCTTGTGCTAGCTCGATGCTAGTTTCCATTAATTGATGGCATTTTATGAACGCACCACCGTTTCCCGCCATTTCCTCACCTGTTTCCCGCCACCCTGCTATATTGCGCATAGGGGGCGTGCGATGCACGGATGCAACAAGTGTAGCCTGTAGCACATCCACCTTTTCCAAGCATGCCAACCCACCAAAGCGCCGACTCTGCCATCAACCTCGTCGAGGAGGAAAGCAAGTAGGCGCCACGGCCTGTTGAGGCCGACACTACAAAAAAGACACATCCGTGACATTTTGGGCCGAATGAATTTTTTTTCTGTCATACATATGACACTTCTATGATGATAATTGTGACAAAACCCGGTATCATCATAGATGTGGTGGGCTCCTACTTCTATGACAAAAAAGCATGACATAAAATGGGCTTTTCGTCCTGGGCGGGCCGGAGACGCAGCTGCATGACATTCTATGGGCCGTCCATGACGAGAAAAACCGTGGTAGAAGCGAGGGCGAGGAAAATTTCGGGGAGTTCCCGATTACGGTGGGAGGTCGGGGGCCGAGTGATGCGCGTTTCTCTCATACACGTATGCACGTGTGTGTGAGGCGTTGGCTCTAACTGAACCCGAGCGAGGCGTTGGGCTCTAACTGAACCCGAGCGATTACACTGCAGGCTACGCGTTACTGAACCCGAGCGATCGATCGATGGCTGTTAACTGAACCCGATCGAGCGATTCCTTCGCTACTGCTGCTAACTGAAGCCGATCGATGCTGCCTCTGGATGAATA
>NC_041386.1:56665741-56731331 GCF_002162155.2 Triticum dicoccoides | reverse complement strand
TGGGGGTGGATGAACAGGACCCCGTGGTGTTGCCTCTAGATGAACAGGTCCCCTATTGATCGAGCCGGTTGGGGCTGGATGAACAGGACCCCGTGGAGGGCTGGATGAACAGGACCACCCCGTGGAGGGCAGGATGAACAGTAGAAGGTGGAGGGAAGGATGAATAGTAGCCCGTGGAGGGGTGGTTGAACAGGAGCGCGTGGAGAGGGCTGGTTGAACAATAGCCGGTGGAGTAGCACGCGGTGGAGGCTGGATGAACAGGAGCCCATGGATGAACAGTCACAGGTGGAGGCTGGAGGAGGTCGACGGTGGATGAACAGTAGCTCATGGAGGCTGGAGGGGGTCGACGGTGGAGATGAATAGTATCCCGTGGAGTCCCGTTTTGCGTTACGCCACACCCCTCCCGATGAACAGGACCCCCGTTTCGACTGTAGCACTCCAACACAAGTCCGTTTCGTCCATTTTGCAGTACGCCACACCCCTCCCGATGAACAGGACCCCCGTTCTGACCGTAGGAGGTCAGTTTCCTCCGTTTTGTGGTACGCTAGACCCCTCCCGATCAACAGGACCCTGTTCCGAACGTAGGAGGTCTGTTTCCTCTGTTGTGTGCTACACCAGGCCTCGTTTCCATCGCATGTTCCGTCCAGGCCCTCCCGATGAACACGACCACGCATTCCGTTCCGACCCAGCCGGTTGGCTCCCACGCGTTCCGTTGCCTCCCCATGAACACGACACATTCCGTTGCCTCCCCATGAACACGACGCATTCCGTTGCCTCCCCATGAACACGACGACGACACTGTTTCTTCGTTCCGACCCAGCCATGTACATGATCCCTGGCCGTACGTATGCGCGAGTAGGCGTCCGAGACCCCGCCCGTATGTACACATACGTGGACATATTTTCTTTCTTGCACCCTAGCCGCTGTACGTACGTGTACATGTTACGTGCGCGCCTCTACTACGACACGTGTGCGCCTCTACATCGACCAGTATGTACGTACATGTTCGCGACTAGAATGACAACGCTATGTACACTTCGACCAGGTGGGTCCCGACTGTCAGGCACTTCCTTGCCTGCGAAGATGTAGCTGGTGGGTCCCAGCAGTCAGGGGGCGAATGTCACACCCTAGCTAGTCATGCATCAGAGTGTGTGCATCATGTTTAAAATTCCATTTAATTTGAAATGGGGATTTGTGAAACCCTCAGAATCATTTCTGAAAAATGACCCAAATAAAAATTTCTCCAAAAGGGTCCAAGAAAATGCTCATGTTGCTCTCTGAAAATATTGGACAGAGATAAAAATCAAACCAATATTTTTAAGAGCTCATAGGTATTTATTTTGGGCATTTGGAATTAATGCATAAATATTTGCATTGGAAATATATTAGTTATATATATTAATATATGTCCAAATATTATGCCATTTATAAAGGAGCTCTGGAATAATATATCTAGCTCCTGCAAAAATTGGCATAAGGTAAATAAATGATTTAATATTTTTATTTAAATCAAAACAAATGTCAGAAATTAGAAAAAGAAAAATAAATAAAAGGAGGAGCTTACCTGGGCTCCTCCCTGTGCAGCCCAGCCAGCAGGCGGCCCAGCCCGCCTCCCTCCTCTGTCGTCTTCGTCCTCGACAGAGGGAGGGGAGTGCGGCCGGCGCGCGCGCGCGCCACCGCGCCACGCCACCTGCTCGCCTGCCTGCCTGCCCCTCCCCTCCTCGTCTCGATGCCCCGGACGACGCCACGCCCTCCCCCTGCTCTCTCTCACTCTCCCTCGGTTCTTCCCTTCCTCTCCCTCGCTCTCTCTCTCACGGCCGAACACCACCATCGCCGCCGTTCGCCATAGCAGCCATCTCCGGCCACCCCTCGCCCCTCCGTTGAGCTCAGGAGCTCCGCCTCGACCCCCTCTTCCTCCCCACCAAGCCAAGCCCCTCGGGAAGCCCTGCATCGCCGCCCACGTCGCCGTTCCCCTCCTCGGCCACCGGAGATTGTCGCCGTCGAATCGAGAGCCACCGGACGTCCCCGAGCCCGCTAACCATCCCTGCAGCTCCGCGGTGAGCCACTGACCCGATTCCCCCTTGCCCCGTCGTCCCTAGCATCCTGTAGCTGCCGCCCCCTTGAGCTCCGAAGCTCGCCGCCGCCGTGCCTCGTCGCCGCCGTGGCTGGAGCCGTTGTAGCTCGAAGCCGAGCACACCATCGTGCTCCACACCTCACCAGGAGCACGTAGCACGCACCAACGCCTCCCCTAGCGCCCTGCATCGCCTAACCTGCCGTTGGCCGAACTCCGGCCGCCGCTCGCGAGCTCGCCGTCGCCGGTACCGGCCACCTCAGGCACGGCCACCACCACCGTTCGACGCGCGAGAGCAAGGGCTCTCCAACGAGCCCAAGCACGGCCTCGCCCGTGCCCTGTAGCGCGTTTCCGTGTCGCGCCGCCGTCTCGGGCCTCGCCGGCGTCATGTCGCCGGTGGGTTTGACCCACCTTGACCACGGCAGGACCCCCCCTGTGTCCCTGACAGGTGGGCCCAACCCTGTTAGCTAATTAGGATTAGCACTAACCAAGTTAGTTAAACTAACTACCCCCCCTGACACTGACCAGTGGGCCCCAGCGCCACTAATTCCTAATTAGAATTAAACTAACCCTGTTAAACCCCCCTGTCACTGACGTGTGGACCCCACACGTCAGGTTTGACCCCAGCCAGCCGCAGTTGACCACTGACGTCATGCTGACGTCATGCTGGCGCAATATTTATATTTCTGGATTTAATTTAAATCAGGAAATTCCAGAATATTATTTAAACTTCAAAAATTCATAACTTTTATTCTGTAACTCCAAATTAGACAAATTATATATGAAAAATGATCAAAAAAATCCAACCTATCCATCTGTACTATTTTCATGCATGATCAAACAAGTTAAATTGATGTTTTAAGCAGAACAAGGAAAAGCACTTTAAAAGGCCATGTTTGAGTTTGAAATTTGAATCTTTGATTCAAATTTGTTCAAACCCTTCTGGTTTTAATTGCATTAGCCCAACACACTCATATTGCCATGTTTCATGCATGCATCATATTGTTGCACATTGTTTGGTGATGGTTGTGTATCGGTGTCCTTTGCGACAGGTTCTGCCTCCGAGGAGTACCGTGATTACCCTAACGAAGAACCGTATCAGTGCATCGAACCATCAGGCAAGCAACCAACCATTTGATCATATCGATACAATCCCATGTTCTCGCTCCTGCTCTCTTTTACTGCATTAAGACAACGCGTTTCAAACTGCTGTGTGCTACGGTAGTTGAACCCATTTCCTCTGCATGACCTGTCATTGCCACAGTAACTAGATGAAACCCACTAGCATGTGTAGGAGTTGATTGAGCCATATGTATGTGTTGTTCCTACCTTGCTATGCCTGCTAAGCTTAGAGTCGTGTCAGGTCTGGTTCATCTGGGTGATGGGCTAGAGTGAAATGATTATGTCGGTAATGAGAGTGGTGTGGTGAACACGATTTGGTAAAGGTATCGATGAGAGGCCATGTAGGAGTACATGGTGGGTTGTTTCATTGAAGCCGACCTTAAGCACTGAGATCTGTATGTGTGATTTAAGATACAGCTACTACCATGCATTGGGCCCTGAAATATGACCCCGCTCGACTTCTTATTCACCCTAGCTCTCTGTCCAGGAGTTGCAAGTAGTTTCTGGTGTTTGTAGTCTACTGGAGGCCGTGGACAGCGCTGACCGTAGGGGTGGGCTGTGATGCGGTAGGTACGTGGCCGGGTGTACCGAATACCTGTTAGGTATCTCGGGAACCCTGTTCACATCGTTCGGGGCCGTATGGGAAACCTCGGCCGGACTCCCTGCGGATGGAACCTGGATAGGCGATAAACCTGGACTAGAGGCTTAAGTGTTTAGGTAGGTCGTGGTCTACACCCACGTCGGGTTTCGCTTGAAGTCTGCCGAGCACATGTCGTGTGCAGACGCTAAGTGGTGGAAACATGTATGAAGAAGTACACCCCTGCAGGGCTATCATAATCTATTCGAATAGCCGCGTCCGCGGTAAAGGACTACTTGGTTGCCTATACAGTTCATAGACAAGTAAATGGAAACTACTAAAAGCCTCAAGATAAGTGTGAGTGCCGAGGATGGCTCTTCCGTAGGAAGACGGAGGCGGATCCTCGGTAGTGTATGAAGTGGTGAGTAGTGGACTCGTGTGCGCAAAACCATTTCAAGTTGAAGTATCGTAGGATAGTCTAGCCAAGAGTCAAAGCTGGCTTGCTGCAATAACTCCACCAACCCTTCTTGATAATATGCATGTATGTAGGATCTGATGTAAGTCTTGCTGAGTACCTTTGTACTCATGTTGCTATAATCTACATTTTTACAAAAGACGCTGCAACCCCTTCTGATGGGTTCTATGTAGACGTTGACATCAACGAGTAGGCTAAAGGCCCAGGTGGTGACCCTGAGCTTGTGAAGGACCACGTAGTATAGCTAGGCTTTCCAAGCCTCTTTTATTTTACTAGTTGTCTGTACTCAGACAAGTTACTTCCGCTGCTGGTTTGTATGACTGTATGACTTGAATGCTGGGTCGTGTGACCCGTATCTTTGTGTATGCTATGTATGGCTCCCTGAGCCTTAAATAAAGTACTTGTGTCGTAGAGTCATGTTGTGATGCTTCGTTGTATTTGCACATATCGAGCATATTGTGTGTATGATTGAAATGCTTGGTATGTGTGGGATCTGACTACCTAGTTGTTTATCTTTAGTAGCCTCTCTTACCGGGAAATGTCTCCTAGTGTTACCGCTGAGCCATGGTAGCTTGCTACTGCTCTGGAACACTTAGGCTGGCCGGCATGTGTCCTTCTTCGTTCCTGTGTCTGTCCCTTCGGGGAAATGTCACGCTTTGAGTACCGGAGTCCTGTTAGCCCGCTACAGCCCGGTTTACCGGAGTCCTGCTAGCCCAGTGCTACAGCCCGGACCCACTTGCTGATGACCGACACGTTCGAAGCTGGTTCATGGATGCCTGTCCCTGTAAGTCTGTGCCACTTTGGGTTTACGACTAGTCATGTCAGCCCGGGCTCCTTATCATATGGATGCTAGCGACACTATCATATACGTGAGCCAAAAGGCGCAAACGGTCCCGGGCAAAGGTAAGGCGACACCCGTGGGGATACCGTGCGTGAGGCCGCAAAGTGATATGAGGTGTTACCGGCTAGATCGATGTGACATCGAGTCGGGGTCCTGACAGCGTTGGCATCAGAGCCGGACTGCCTGTAGGTTCTCCAAGCCAAACTGGTCGATTTTGAGTCTAGAAATTCTTTGGTTATATGTAGGGGAATTGTTTGTGGGTTGGAACGTAAGGCTCTTTTTACTCCTTTATCTTATGACATTCTGATCTGAGTCAGTCCATTCTTCCACCGGGGGTTAAGGAATTAGGACCTATTCTCTCTATCAGGATCACGTGTTACTAATCAGTAGTACCTTATAGGTATGGTGGATACAAGCCTAGTTCAGTTCTTCTACCATATTATGTTGCTAGGATGGTCTCAGAACTTTGATATGATGATGTTGAGTGTGTATGTAACCCTTTGTCAAATGTCTCAAAATCCTTCTTGAGCATTTACAGCTGTTATGCTGCCGAAATTTTGCTAGAAATTCTAATGCCTTTGCATTATGATTGTGCTTTCAGATGGCCACTCGCGACCTCAATCAAGTGGTTCGCCTGACTCGATGCCTAGATGTACCCGGCCATACTGCCAAGTTGGTCAGGGTAATGACTGAGGCTGGATACCGCTGGTATCCTGAGTACACGGTCGAAGAGCAATTTCGGGACTTCAATCAAAGCCAGTATCTCTGCACTGTCAGGATATTTCCATCTTATCCTGGATCCACCGAGCCCCTTCACTGCTCCTATGGACTTGGGGTTACTATTGAGATGGCTGTGCAGGACGCCGCCTACTCTATGATGACCATTATGCGAGTCAGATCTGGTCTATTTCAGGACTTTGATTTCCGGTATATGCCAGGATCACTTCCGGGAGCACAAGGGTATCTCCAGGCTATTTATGCTGACCCCACTCAGGAGGATTCACGGACTCGCACCACTGCTGAGATGCTTGAGGATAAGGACCGTGAAAATCGGGCCTTGAGGTTAGAGCTCTTCAATACCCGTGCTGACCACTGGGCCACTTTGACTCGGTTCGCACCGGCGGTGCAAGCTGGATATTCAGATATGCGCGATCTCTATCCTGTGAGATCTGCTCTGCCAGACGTGATGGGTTGGCGTGATGTAGGAGGCATCACCCCACCTCGCGGTCCCCGCAGGCCACCGTCTGTTGGTCCAAGGCCTCATCCTAGCCCCTATGGTCCACAAGCTCCGCGAGATCGTCTGTTTCCGGATGATCATGTTGAGCTTCCAGGCTATGGAGGTGACTTCTACGAGGACTACTACGGATCGGTCTGAGTTAGTGGTAGTATCACTAGTTCGCACTAGCTGTGTCGTCTATCGTCCCGCGTGACTCGTGGGATATGACCTAGTTTGTACTCTTTCCGGAGGTGTAGAAAAATAATGTATAGGAGCTTGGGATGCCTCTGATGAGATGTAATCCTCTTTTCACCGTAATAGTACTTTGTTTGGTCTTGTACTAAACCCTGTATGGTGTGTATGACGATGGAATAAAAGAAGCAGTTTCTGTATCTACCATGTCATACGGATGATCATCTTGCATTTCGAGTTATTCCTTACATTTTATATCCTATGTCGGAATTTTATCATCCTGACTAAATCATTGTCTTGTCTACCTAGGATGGTCAACACGCGCACTAACCCTGCTCCTCAAGAGCAGGCCGAAGGCAGTGAAGTCAGGGATGCAAATCTGCCTCATCCTCCTTCCCTAGCCGAGGTTATGATGGAAGCTGAGAGAAACAAGCGGGAGACCAACCGTTTTTTGGAGCGTATTGAACAGAACACAGCACACCATCAGAGGACTAACGTGGTGTCACTCAGTGATTTTATCAAATTACATCCACCCACGTTCCACCACTCCGTCGAGCCTCTCGACGCTGATGATTGGCTTCGCAGTATCGCTCACAAACTGCGTTCCGCGCTGGTAGCGGAGGCTGACAAGGTCACCTTTGCTGCATATCATCTTGAAGGCCCCGCCAGTCTATGGTGGGAGAATTATGGAGCTATGCGCCCAGCGGGCCATGTCACTACTTGAGCTGAGTTCAGTGAGGCTTTCCGTGAACATCACATTCCGGAGGGTCTCATGGACCGTAAACGTGAGGAATTTTGCAGTTTCACCCAAGGCCGACTTTCTGTGGATGCTTACAGCAGGGAGTTTGGTAATCTCGCACGATATGCAACTGAGGAAGTGTCTACTGATGCCAAGAAGCAAGCAAGGTTCCGTAAGGGCCTTAGTCCTGAGCTTCGCCGTGACCTCCGTCTGCATGAGTGCACATCTTTCCAGAAACTTGTCAACAAAGCCATCAGTGCTGAAACTGGTCAGACTGACTATGACGTAACACGCAAGCATGGCCGTGACATGGGTTCCTCATCCGGTGCTGGTCCTCAGAAGCGCCGCGTGTGGGTACCCAACACCGCCCTGCCACCCAGGTTCACACCGAGGCCATCTTTCCAGGCGCCTCGCCCTGTTCAACAGTCTGCTCCAGCCAAGCCCTATGGGGGTCCAACTAACAATGCTCCTCCACGTACCAGCTCCGTGACTTGTTTCAAGTGTGGGGAATCTGGTCACTATATGCATGAGTGTCCCCAGACCAACCCCAACCAGTCTGCTAAAGCTGTTGGCCGTGGCAAGCCGACAGGAAAAGTATTCCACGCCAAGCCGGTCACCGCTTCACGTGGCCATGTCAACTGTATCTCCGCCGAAGAAGCTCAAGAGGATCCCAACGTCGTTCTCGGTACGCTTCTTGTTAATTGCCACCCGGCATCTGTTATTTTCGATACAGGAGCCTCTCATTCTTTTATATCCGAAAATTATGCTCGTTTGCATAACGTTGCATTCTGTGACATGCCATCCACTATGGAAATTTCTACTCCTGGTTCTAGATGGCAGACCTCTAGGGTAAGTTATGGAAATGAAATCCAAGTCGACAGACTTGTTTTCCTCGCGTCTTTGATAGCCCTTAAATCTTCAGATATTAATATCATTTTGGGTATGGACTGGATGTCAGCTCATCAAGCCAAAATTGATTGCTTCTCTAGGACTGTTCAACTCACCCATCCTTCGGGGAAGATAGTCAATGTCTTGACCCGAATAGCCAAGCGACAATTATATTCTCTTAACGCTAGCCCTTTGCCAGACCTTGAGGACATTCCGGTAGTCCCTGACTTCCCGGATGTCTTTCCAGAGGAATTGCCAGGTGTTCCACCTAACAGGGATGTCGAGTTCGTAATAGACCTCATCCCAGGAACCGTTCCGATTGCTAGAAGACCTTATAAGATGGCACCACTAGAACTAGCCGAGCTTAAGAAACAACTCGATGAGTCCTTGAAAAAGGGTTTCATCCGACCTAGCTCATCTCCGTGGGCTTGCCCCGTCCTATTCGTCAAGAAGAAGGATGGTACGGACCAGATGGTTGTAGATTACCGACCTGTCAATTTGGTCACAATCAAGAACAAATATCCACTCCCCAGGATCAACGACCTTTATGATCAGCTCGCTGGATCCTCAGTCTTCTCCAAGATGGATTTGAGGTTGGGCTACCATCAAATCAAAATCAGAAACGGGGACATTCCTAAAACGGCCTTTGTTACTCGTTATGGCCAATACGAGTACACCGTCATGTCCTTCGGATTAACCAACGCTCCAGCCACCTTTTCTCGGTTAATGAACTCAATCTTCATGGAGTATTTGGATAAGTTCGTCGTGGTTTACCTCGATGATATACTCATCTACTCCAAGAACGAGGAGGAACATGCCAAACATCTAAGGCTAGTGTTGAAGAAACTTCGAGAGCATCGCCTTTATGCCAAATTCTCTAAATGTGAATTCTGGTTGTCAGAAGTGACCTATCTGGGTCATGTAATATCTGGTAAAGGTATTGCTGTTAACCCTGAGCGAGTTCAAGCCGTCCTTAATTGGACTCCACCTGAATCGGTCAAGCAAGTTCGGAGTTTTCTGGGCTTAGCGAGCTATTGTCGTCGCTTTGTCGAGAACTTCTCCAAAGTTGCTAAACCTCTAACCGAACTCCTCAAGAAAGATAAGAAGTTCGAGTGGACTCCACAATGTGAGCACAGCTTTCAGGAACTGAAAAGACGCCTGACTTCTGCTCCCGTACTGGTACCGCCAGACTTCTCCAAGGACTTTGTTATCTACTGCGACGCCTCGCGACAAGGACTAGGTTGCATTCTCATGCAAGATCGACACGTAATTGCCTACGCTTCACGGCAATTGCACCCACATGAGGAGAATTATCCTACTCATGATCTAGAGCTTGTAGCCGTAGTCTATGCACTTAAGACCTGGTGACATTACCTCCTCGGTAATCGTTGCGAAATATTCACTGATCACCAAAGTCTGAAGTACATTTTCACCCAACCGGATCTGAATCTCAGGCAAAGACGTTGGGTTGAATTGATCATAGACTTCGACTTAGGAATAACCTACACCCCAGGGAAAGCCAACGTCATGGCTGATGCGCTAAGTCGTAAATCTTATTGTAACAACCTGATGTTACAACAAAGTCAACCGCTTCTCCATGAGGAATTTCGGAAGCTTAACCTTCACATTGTACCTCAAGGTTTTCTTTCCACCTTGGTAGCAAAACCTACTCTTACGGATCAAATCATCGCTGCCCAAAAGCGAGATAAGGGAATATCTAAAATCAAAGAGAACATTGCTAGCGGAGGTGCTAGTTGTTTCTCCACAAATGATCATGGTGTTGTGTACTTTGAGAACCGTCTAGTGGTTCCCAAGAACCAACATCTACGACAGTTGATCCTTAAGGAGGCTCATGAATCTCCTCTCACCATTCATCCCGGTAGTACTAAGATGTATCAGGACCTACGCCAGAGGTTCTGGTGGACTAGGATGAAGAGAGAAATTGCTCAGTATATTGCTAATTGCGACGTCTGTCGTCGTGTAAAAGCAGAGCATCAACGGCCTGCTGGCACCCTTCAACCCTTAGCTATTCCTGAATGGAAATGGGATAAAATTAGTATGGATTTCATTACCGGTTTTCCCAGGACCAAGAGAGGGAATAATGCTATCTTCGTCGTTGTCGATCGTCTTTCCAAAGTAGCCCATTTCCTACCTGTTCGTGAGAGTATAACCGCTAGTCAATTGGCAGACTTATACATCTCCCGGATAGTGTCTCTCCATGGTGTTCCTTTGGAAATTAACTCGGATCGAGGAAGTCTTTTCACCTCTCGATTTTGGGAAAGTTTCCAAAATGCTATGGGAACCCGTCTCTCCTTTAGCACCGCTTTCCACCCTCAGTCAAGTGGTCAAGTGGAACGCGTCAACCAGATTCTAGAAGACATGCTTCGAGCCTCTGTTATCTCATTCGGAATGGATTGGGAGAAGTGCCTTCCATTTGCCGAATTCGCTTACAACAACAGCTATCAATCTAGCTTGGGTAAAGCCCCTTTTGAAGTTCTCTATGGACGACGGTGTCGAACACCCCTTAACTGGTCAGAGACCGGGGAAAGACAATTCTTTGGCCCGGATATGATTCAGGAAGCAGAAGAACAAGTTCGTATCGTTCGTGAAAAGTTGAAAACAGCCCAATCCCGTCAAAAGAGTCAATATGACCGAAAGCATAAGGCTATGACTTTCGAGGTTGACGAGAAGGCTTATCTTCGGGTCACCCCTCTGAAGGGAACCCATCGTTTCGGTATCAAAGGCAAATTGGCTCCTCGTTACATTGGACCTTTTCGCATTCTCGCCAAACGAGGAGAAGTTGCCTACCAGTTGGAACTACCTCCGCACCTCTCCAGAGTCCACGATGTCTTCCACGTTTCTCAACTCAGGCGTTGCTTCTCGGATCCTATCCGTGGAGTGGACCACGAAACGCTTGATCTCCAAGATAATCTTACATATCGAGAGTACCCCATTCGTATCCTCGATCAGGCCGAGCGTATCACCCGACGTCAGAACATCAAGTTCCTCAAAGTACAATGGTCGCACCATTCTGAGGATGAAGCAACCTGGAAAAGGGAGGATCGTCTTCGACTTGAGTATCCCGCCTTCTTCCCGGAGGAACCCAAATCTCGGGACGAGATTCTTTTGAGTGGGGGTGAGTTGTCACACCCTAGCTAGTCATGCATTAGAGTGTGTGCATCATGTTTAAAATTCCATTTAACTTGAAATGGGGATCTGTGAAACCCTCAGAATCATTTTGAAAATGATCCAAATAAAAATTTCTCCAAAAGGGTCCAAGAAAATGCTCATGTTGCTCTCTGAAAATATTGGACAGAGATAAAAATCAAACCAATATTTTTAGTGGCTCATGGACATTTATTTTGGGCATTTGGAATTAAGGCATAAATATTTGCATTGGAAATATATTTCTATATATATGAAATATGGTCCAAATATTATGCCATTTCTAAAGGAGCTCTGGAATAATATATCTAGCCCCTGCAAAAATTGGCATAAGTTAAATAAATGATTTAATATATTATTTAAATCAAAACAAATGTCAGAAATTAGAAAACAGAAAAGAAATAAAAGGGAGAAGCTTACCTGGGCTCCTCCCTGTGCAGCCCATCCAGCTGGCCGGCCCAAGCACAGCCTCGCCCGTGCCCTGTAGCGCGATCCCGCATCGCGCCGCCGTCTCGGGCCTCGCCGGCGTCACGTCGCCGGTGGGTTTGACCCACTTTGACCACGGCAGGACCCCCCTGAGTCCCTGACAGGTGGGCCCAGCCCTGTAGCTAATTAGGATTAGCGCTAACCACTGTTAGTTAACCCCCTGACACTGACCAGTGGGCCCCAGCGCCCCTAATTAGTAATTAGGATTAATTTAACTCTGTTTAACCCCCCTGTCACTGACGTGTGGGCCCCACACGTCAGGTTTGACCTCAGCCAGCCGCAGTTGACCACTGACGTCATGCTGACGTCATGCTGGCGCAATAATCATATTTCTGGATTTAAATTAAATCAGGAAATTCCAGAATATTATTTAAACTTCAAAAATTCATAACTTTTATTCTGTAACTCCAAATTGGACAAATTATATATGAAAAATGATCAGAAAAATCCAATCTATCCATCTGTACTATTTTCATGCATGATCAAACAAGTTAAATTGATGTTTTAAGCAGAACAAGGAAAAGCACTTTAAAAGGCCATGTTTGAGTTTGAAATTTGAATCTATGATTCAAATTTGTTCAAACCCTTCTGGTTTTAGTTGCATTAGCCCAACACACTCATATTGCCATGTTTCATGCATGCATCATATTGTTGCACATTGTTTGGTGATGTTGTGTATCGATGTCCTTTGCGACAGGTTCTGCCTCCGAGGAGTACCGTGATTACCCTAACGAAGAACCGTATCCGTGCATCGAACCATCAGGCAAGCAACCAACCATTGATCATATCGATACAATCCCATGTTCTCGCTCCTGCTCTCTTTTACTGCATTAAGACAACGCGTTTCAAACTGCTGTGTGCTACGGTAGTTGAACCCATTTCCTCTGCATGACCTGTCATTGCCACAGTAACTAGATGAAACCCACTAGCATGTGTAGGAGTTGATTGAGCCATATGTATGTGTTGTTCCTACCTTGCTATGCCTGCTATGCTTAGAATCGTGTCAGGTCTGGTTCATCTGGGTGATGGCTAGAGTGAAATGATTATGTCGGAAATGAGAGTGGTGTGGTGAACACGATTTGGTAAAGGTATCGATGAGAGGCCATGTAGGAGTACATGGTGGGTTGTTTCATTGAAGCCGACCTTAAGCACTGAGATCTGTATGTGTGATTTAAGATACAGCTACTACCATGCATTGGGCCCTGAAATATGACCCCGCTCGACTTCTTATTCACCCTAGCTCTCTGTCCAGGAGTTGCAAGTAGTTTCTGGTGTTTGTAGCCTACTGGAGGCCGTGGACAGCGCTGACCGTAGGGGTGGGTTGTGATGCGGTAGGTACGTGGCACGGTGTACCGAATACCCGTTAGGTATCTCGGGAACCCTGTTCACATCGATCGGGGCCGTATGGGAAACCTCGGCCGGACTCCCTGCGGATGGAACCTGAATAGGCGATAAACCTGGACTAGAGGCTTAAGTGTTTAGGTAGGTCGTGGTCTACACCCACGTCGGCTTTCGCTTGAAGTCTGCCGAGCACATGTCGTGTGCAGACGCTAAGTGGTGGAAACATGTATGAAGAAGTACACCCCTGCAGGGTTATCATAATCTATTCGAATAGCCGCGTCCGCGGTAAAGGACTACTTGGTTGCCTATACAGTTCATAGACAAGTAAATGGAAACTGCTAAAAGCCTCAAGATAAGTGTGAGTGCCGAGGATGGCTCTTCCGTAGGAAGACGGAGGTGGATCCTCGGTAGTGTATTGAAGTGGTGAGTAGTGGACTCGTGTGCGCAAAACCATTTCAAGTTGGAGTATCGTAGGATAGTCTAGCCAAGAGTCAAAGCTGGCTTGCTGCAATAACTCCACCAACCCTTCTTGATACTAAGCATGTATGTAGGATCTGATGTAAGTCTTGTTGAGTACCTTTGTACTCATGTTGCTATAATCTACATTTTTACAGAAGACGCTGCAACCCCTTCTGATGGGTTCTATGTAGACGTTGACATCAACGAGTAGGCTAAAGACCCAGGTGGTGACCCTGAGCTTGTGAAGGACCACGTAGTATAGCTAGGCTTTCCAAGCCTCCTTTATTTTACTAGTTGTCTGTACTCAGACAAGTTACTTCCGCTGCTGGTTTGTATGACTGTATGACTTGTATGTTGGGTCGTGAGACCCGTACCTTTGTGTATGTTATGTATGGCTCCCTGAGCCTTAAATAAAGTACTTGTGTCGTAGAGTCATGTTGTGATGCTTCATTGTATTTGCACATATCGAGCATATTGTGTGTATGATTGAAATGCTTGGTATGTGTGGGATCTGACTATCTAGTTGTTTATCTTTAGTAGCCTCTCTTACCGGGAAATGTCTCCTAGTGTTACCGCTGAGCCATGGTAGCTTGCTACTGCTCTGGAACACTTAGGCTGGCCGGCATGTGTCCTTCTTCGTTCCTGTGTCTGTCCCTTCGGGGAAATGTCACGCTTTGAGTACCGGAGTCCTGTTAGCCCGCTACAGCCCGGTTTACCGGAGTCCTGTTAGCCCAGTGCTACAGCCCGGACCCACTTGCTGATGACCGACACGTTCGAAGCTGGGTCATGGATGCCTGTCCCTGTAAGTCTGTGCCACTTTGGGTTTACGACTAGTCATGTCAGCCCGGGCTCTTTATCATATGGATGCTAGCGACACTTTCATATACGCGAGCCAAAAGGCGCAAACGGTCCCGGGAAAAGGTAAGACGACACCCGTGGGGATACCGTGCGTGAGGCCGCAAAGTGATATGAGGTGTTACCAGCTAGATCGATGTGACATCGAGTCGGGGTCCTGACAGCGTTGGTAGCTTTAGTTGCATTAGCCCAACACACTCATATTGCCATGTTTCATGCATGCATCATATTGTTGCACATTGTTTGGTGATGCCTGTGTATCGTTATCCTTTACGACAGGATCTGTCCCCGAGGAGTACCGTGACTACCCTAACGAAGAACCGTATCCGTGCATCGAACCATCAGGCAAGCAACCAACCATTTGATCATATCGATACAATCCCATGTTCTCGCTCCTGCTCTCTTTTACTGCATTAAGACAACACGATTCAAACTGCTGTGTGCTACGGTAGTTGAACCCATTTCCTCTGCATGACCTGTCATTGCCACAGTAACTAGATGAAACCCACTAGCATGTGTAGGAGTTGATTGAGCCATATGTATGTGTTGTTCCTACCTTGCTATGCCTGCTATGCTTAGAGTCGTGTCAGGTCTGGTTCATCTGGGTGATGGGCTAGAGTGAAATGATTATGTCGGTAATGAGAGTGGTGTGGTGAACACGATTTGGTAAAGGTATCAATGAGAGGCCATGTAGGAGTACATGGTGGGTTGTTTCATTGAAGCCGACCTTAAGCACTGAGATCTATATGTGTGATTTAAGATACAGCTACTACCATGCATTGGGCCCTGAAATATGACCCCGCTCGACTTCTTATTCACCCTAGCTCTCTGTCCAGGAGTTGCAAGTAGTTTCTGGTGTTTGTAGTCTACTGGAGGCCGTGGACAGCGCTGACCGTAGGGGTGGGCTGTGATGCGGTAGGTACGTGGCCGGGTGTACCGAATACCCGTTAGGTATCTCGGGAACCCTGTTCACATCGTTCGGGGCCGTATGGGAAACCTCGGCCGGACTCCCTGCGGATGGAACCTGGATAGGCGATAAACCTGGACTAGAGGCTTAAGTGTTTAGGTAGGTCGTGGTCTACACCCACGTCGGCTTTCGCTTGAAGTCTGCCGAGCACATGTCGTGTGCAGACGCTAAGTGGTGGAAACATGTATGAAGAAGTACACCCCTGCAGGGCTATCATAATCTATTCGAATAGCCGCGTCCGCGGTAAAGGACTACTTGGTTGCCTATACAGTTCATAGACAAGTAAATGGAAACTACTAAAAGCCTCAAGATAAGTGTGAGTGCCCAGGATGGCTCTTCTGTAGGAAGACGGAGGCGGATCCTCGGTAGTGTATTGAAGTGGTGAGTAGTGGACTCGTGTGCGCAAAACCATTTCAAGTTGAAGTATCGTAGGATAGTCTAGCCAAGAGTCAAAGCTGGCTTGCTGCAATAACTCCACCAACCCTTCTTGATAATATGCATGTATGTAGGATCTGATGTAAGTCTTGCTGAGTACCTTTGTACTCATGTTGCTATAATCTACATTTTTACAGAAGACGCTGCAACCCCTTCTGATGGGTTCTATGTAGACGTTGACATCAACGAGTAGGCTAAAGGCCCAGGTGGTGACCCTGAGCTTGTGAAGGACCACGTAGTATAGCTAGGCTTTCCAAGCCTCTTTTATTTTACTAGTTGTCTGTACTCAGACAAGTTACTTCCGCTGCTGGTTTGTATGACTGTATGACTTGAATGCTGGGTCGTGTGACCCGTATCTTTGTGTATGCTATGTATGGCTCCCTGAGCCTTAAATAAAGTACTTGTGTCGTAGAGTCATGTTGTGATGCTTCGTTGTATTTGCACATATCGAGCATATTGTGTGTATGATTGAAATGCTTGGTATGTGTGGGATCTGACTACCTAGTTGTTTATCTTTAGTAGCCTCTCTTACCGGGAAATGTCTCCTAGTGTTACCGCTGAGCCATGGTAGCTTGCTACTGCTCTGGAACACTTAGGCTGGCCGGCATGTGTCCTTCTTCGTTCCTGTGTCTGTCCCTTCGGGGAAATGCCACGCTTTGAGTACCGGAGTCCTGTTAGCCCGCTACAGCCCGGTTTACCGGAGTCCTGCTAGCCCAGTGCTACAGCCTGGACCCACTTGCTGATGACCGACACGTTCGAAGCTGGGTCATGGATGCCTGTCCCTGTAAGTCTGTGCCACTTTGGGTTTACGACTAGTCATGTCAGCCCGGGCTCCTTACATATGGATGCTAGCGACACTATCATATACGTGAGCCAAAAGGCGCAAATGGTCCCGGGCAAAGGTAAGGCGACACCCGTGGGGATACCGTGCGTGAGGCCGCAAAGTGATATGAGGTGTTACCGGCTAGATCGATGTGACATCGAGTCGGGCTCCTGACAGCGAATCATTTTTTTCCCGGACGCACTTCCTTGCGTGCGAAGATGTAGCTGGTGTGTCCCAGCAGTCAGGTGGAAACATTTTTTTCGCGAAATACAGTGGCCCGTCCGATGGGTCCTAGCTGTCAGGTGGAGGAATCATTATTTTTCGCGTAATAAGGAGGCACTTCCTTGCTGCGGCCGTGGACCCAGCTGTCAGCCTCTCCACATACAGTCCACGTCCGATGGAAGTCGTTCCTTGACCACGTTGACCACGCCGCACCGAGAGCACCAGGGCGGTGGACGACGGCGAGGCCTAGGAAGGGGACGACACGGAGGTAGGAAAGACTCGGCAGTTGTTTCCCACGCGGAGGGGAGTATGACTGTATGAGGGTTTACTGGTTCGTCTGTCAGCGCCGGAGAATAACAACAGGTGTGGGTGAGTAGAGGGATGGCTAGGCCAGCGATGGGAGTATGGTCGGGCGGTGAGGCCTGCGCGGCAGCACAGCTGGCCACGAGGAGGAGGGAGCAGGCAGTCCCGCCGGCGCTTGTTTGAGCGGCTGGAGCAGGAAGAGCAGAGATCGAAGAAGCACGACGGCCGTTGGATGGACATCCAATAGTCAGTGCTTGTGTGTGAACCTTTTTTTAGGAAAGCCTCAAATCTGTGGAAAACAACATACAACCCATCTGCCATTATTTCTAATAATTTACAGCCCATTTGCTAATTCTTAAGTTTTTTTGGAGCCCATATTCTTTTTGTTAGCATTACATCCCATATTGTGGCAACGGTTAAAAAATTATACGAAATTTTGCATATTTCGGTGCGGTCCGAACTATTTTTAATCCCGAAATTTTGACTCACATTCAAACTGATTTTAAAAATAAATGTATATCAATATAAAATCCAACAAATTCTCCACGCATAAAAATTAATGTAATTTAAAATCTTGAAATGAAAAAAATATATTTGAAACTAATTGCTGGTTTGATGTGTTTTAAAAATGTACAACCCATTTCTCATTACTGATGGGCCATTTTCTCGGCCAGCCGAATGAAAGCTCTCCTCGTCTTGAAAGATTTGCAGCCCAACAGGCCTGACAAAGCGACTTACGTGGCAAATCACAAAAAAACTGGGCTGTGGCCGTGGACCCAGCTATCAGCCTCTCCACGTACAGTACTCTTCCGATGGAAGTCGTTCCTTGAGCACATTGACCACGCCGCGCGGAGAGCACCATGGCGGTGGACGACGGCGAGGCCTAGGAAGGGGACGATGCGGCAGTGGAAGCCCGCACGGAGAGGACTACGAGGGTTCACTGGTTCGGCTGCAGTGTGAGGCTGCCGTCACCGCAGGGCCTGGCCAGCGGTGGGAATAGTAGGGGCAGTGAGGCCTCTGCGGCAGCACAGCCGGCCACGGGAGGCAGGAGCATGCGGCACGACCGGCGCTGCTTTGGGCGGCTGGAGCAAGAAGACCAGAGGTTGAAGAAGCACTACGGCCGTTGGATGGACATCGTACGGTCACTGGAGCTAGAATCATTCATATTGACTAAGTTGACAAAGCCCTTCGTCCCCGTCAACTTAGTAGGCCCACAAGTCAGCCTCCCAGTAAGGTGGGTCCCAACTAGCCGGGGGAGTATTGAAATTTTTTTGTGCGTAATAAGGAGGCACTTCCGGTGGGTCCGAGCTGACAGCGGGGGAATGTTTTTTTTGCGAAATACGGTGGCCCGTCCGGTGGGCCCCAGCAGTCAGGGGGAAATGATTTTTTTCGCAAAATACTGGTGGCCTGTCCGGTGGGTCCCTACTGTCAGGTGGAGTAATTATTATTTTCCGCGTAATAAGGAGGCACTTCCTTGCTGCCGCCATGGACCCACCTGTCATCCTCTCCACGTACAGTCCACGTCCGATGGAAGTCATTCCTTCCATGTTAACCACGCCGCACCGAGAGCACTAGGGCGGTGGACGTGGGCGAGGCCTAGGAAGGGCACGACGCGGAGCCGGTGAAGACGCGGCAGTGGATGCCCACGCGGAGAGGAGTATGAGGGTTCACTCGTTCGGCAGGAGCAGGAGGCACGACCGGCGCTGCTTTGGGCGGCTGGAGCAAGAAGACCAATGGTTGAAGAAGCACTATGGCCGTTGGATGGACATCATACGGTCACTGCAGCTAGAATCGTTTATATTGACTAAGTTGACAAAGCCCTTGGTACGTCAACTTAGTAGGCCCATAGGTCAGCTTCCGAAACGGTGCGCCCCAGATGTCAGGGGGAGGAATCATTTTTTGGGCGGGTGAAGCTAGAATATCCGAGATTGAAGAAGAAGCACGGCATCCATTGGATGGACATCCAACGGCCATTGCTGCTAGAACCGTCTGTTGACTATAAGTTGACAAAGCCTTGCATGCGCGTCAACTCTATTTTTTAGGGGACGCGTCAACTTAGTAAGGCCAGAAGTGTGTGGCAGAGAACTTATAGCCCATTTGAGATTTGTAAGAATGTGTAGCCCATTTTTGAATTCTAATGGAATTTACTACAACCCATTTACAGTTTGTTAAAAGTACAACCCATTTAAACCAACCGTTCAAAACAGAATTCAATAAAATTTCCCACATTTTGATGGGATCCAAAATATTTTTATCCCGAATTTTCTACTCAGATTAAATACAATTTCAATATAAATTTATATTACCTAAAAATCCAACGAAACAGTACGCTCGCAACAATTAATGAAATTAAAATTTTCAATATCCAAAAATAATATTTTATAAAGTAATCACGTGTTTGGTGCATTTTTTTAGTTACTGCCCAGTTTTTACAATTACATCCCATTTATTATTTCTTAAAGCCCATTTTCTTGGTAAGCCTAATGCATCCCTCCTAGGAAAGATTTGCAGCCGAACGGGGCGGAGAATAACAACTTGACCTTGCCTAGGTATTCCTAAAAAAAGTAGAGCTGGGCTAGCCATTTTCAGCTTGAAAATAATTTAATATCTGGGCTGGGTATCTGGCCTGGGCTAGACGGGCCACAGCCCGCCCAGTTAATACCTGCAACGATGTTTTCGTTGTTGTTCAGAGGAGAAAAATTAATATTTGGGCTAAACATCAAAAAACTCTGCAGTGCTCACACCTCAAAAACACAAATACTACTCGAGCTGCTTGGTCCCAGCTGTCGGCCGCTTTTTGTGCAATTCTCTCGTTTATTGACTAGTACTACATAGGTTGACAATGCTGTGGGACCGTGATGTCAGGAAACCAGAGGGGAAGCAAAATAAATAACTCCAGCGAGCGCTTCCACCTCTGCCTCGTTGTCTCCCGTGGAAACCCCTTTCCTCCCTTTTTTTGCTCGGGCATGGACCAATGCATGCAGCACGTCCATGCGGTTATTAGGCAAGAAATAAAAGCGCTTTGCATACTATGAATTACGATGGCCTGCATGGGTTGCTAATAAGGCATCCTCTTAACTGCTATGATTAAATGTTGTGTTTAGAAGAGAGAAATATTCTTCTTTTCCACCAATCTGCTTGCACCTAGGTCATCATGCACCTTCTAATACGACTTATTCACCTAGACGGAGGGAGTATAGTTTTATACATATACATACATACATACATATATATATATATATATATATATATATAATAAGGAGGCACTTGTGTACGTGAGGCTATGGACCTGGTGGGTCCCCATTGTCATCCTCTCCAAGTACAGTCATCTCATCGCCCGCGCGCGCTTTCCGCCCGAAATAGTCAGCGCCGCCTGCCCCGCTTCCCGGTGCAGGTGATTGCTCCGCCTTCAAACGACACAAGTGCCGCCCATCCATCCATCTGCCGCCCACATTAATGATACGCAGTTGCCGAGGCGGCTACTCCGGCGCCACACGTCCGTCCCTCCGCCCGCCCACCATTGCTATATAAACTGTTGCGCCGGCCATAGCCGCAGTCATCTGCATCCGTTCCCTTTCTCCTGTCCACACCACTAGTGCCCACCATGGCTTCCTCGCGCTCCAGCACTCTTCGGGACGGTCGGACGACGAACCACAAGGAGATGGCAGCCATTGCTGCTTACCGGCTGGCCGGCAGGCAGCCGGAGGACGACGATGTCCCAATGGAGAACATGATAGTCGACGATCCGGTGCCAACCCCCTCCTCGGTGCCATCCTTGCTGGTGCATTGCACCATGACCATCGGTGAGGCCCGTGCCCAATATATGGATAGTGTGAGGCAGATGCGTCAGGAGCAGTTTTGGGAGGCACAGGCCGACGCTGCCTACAACCACCATCTCCTCCAGGAGTACCTGCAGGCGGAGGAGCAGATCGTCCCGGAGCGGGCGGAGCAGGAGGCGCTGCTCAACTCATACCGCTCCGCCCGCAAGGGCCGCCTCGAGCGCTAGCGGGACCGCATGCGGGTGGCGGAGGCTGCGGCCGCCTACAAAGAGGCTAGCAAAGAGGGCGATGAAGCGGGCGAGGTGTTGTTTGGTGAGACCGAGGAAGAGGCAGAGGACAATGCCGGCTCCGACGAGTCCCCGCTCCGCTGGCGTCGACGAGGCCCTGCTCCGCCGAGGCCCCGCGGCGCCAACAACGAGGCAGAGGACACCGCCAGCTCCGCCGAGGCCCCACCCCACCAACAACGAGGCAGAGGACATCGCCGGCTCAGCCGAGGCCCCACCCTGCCGGCAACACGGGGGAGGATTTCCACCGCTCCATTGAGGCGCCGCCCGCCGGCAACGAGATAGAGGACATCGCCTGCTCCGCCAAGGCCCCGCCCCGCTGCCAACGAGGTCGCGCCACACAGAAAACGAGGAAGAGTAGAACACGGTAGGTCGCCGCCGCTCGGGTCCAAGTAAGGCCACCACCGCTACCCTCCTGTTGAAGCCAAGCTAGGCGGGTTGACCATTGACGGCCGGTTAGCTTCTTGGCAGCGACATGGAGTCGGGGAGTTCTGTTGTTGAATAACCCTACTTCTACTTAACTGCTGGTGTAGTTGGCTGACTGACACGTGGGCCCAACAGGCCACATGTCAGTTACGCAACTGCACCTACAGTTAAGTCACTGAAGCTTCTGTTCGGCTCAGCGGGACACAAGTGGGTAGCTTCGGTTAATTAATTATACCTCCAGCGCACCCCTTTTAATTGAAGAATGTATGAAATGTAATGAAATCTGGCATGTTTATATGAAATCCGACCGTGTATGAATTAATTTATTTCGATTAGTTCGAATTCATGTATCACTTGCATTGGATGAACATGCAAAACAATATGTACTAGCATTATTCCCAGGGTGATCACCTTGTTTGCAGCAGTTTCACATGTACTCCCTCCGGTCCTTTCTAGTCTGCATACAAGTTTTGTCTGTAGTCAAAGTATCTCTACTTTGACCAATCTTATACAAAAAAGTATGCACTTTCACAATGTGCGAAGTAAAAAGGAACAGAAGGAGTACAAAGAGTTTGAGCAGGTTTCTAGCATTTCTGTACATTGCAATCAAACACACAGGCCTGGCAATTCATAGAGAACATTCAAAACAATCGATGATTATGCATCTCGGCGACTCACATGTCAGAGGCAATATTTACTTCACAACTAAAGAATAAAGAAAAAATTGATCGACACTGCTGACAGCGAGGGCGTCCCATTCAAAAATATCAAACGCATGTCTTGCTAAAATCAATGAGCAAAATTTGACAAGGTTGTCCCATTCCAAAATATCAAATGCCTACGACTGTGGAATGGGCAGGGTTTGACATCAGTTTGGACATTGACATGGCACCTCGTGCTAAATAAACCAACCGTTCTTTTTGTGCAGTTCCACCAAAATCAACCAAATTCACGCGTAGCTTGTATGATTTCACCCTTATATGTTGCAACACCTTGAACTTATCGGTACCTCCTTTTTTGTGGTGGAAATGAATGATTCGATGTATTCATGAACATTTTGTGCAGTTCCCATTGAAATCAAGCTGAGCACCCCTGTTTCCACAAATACAAAAAAGTGAATAGTATAGAGAAAACTGTACTATGAATTGACAATTTCAATAGGCACAGACATGGTCCATGTAGAGAACACTTTTAGATAATGGAACTCACCAGAAAGAATCCTAGAACAACATTGTACTCGCGCATCAGAGCAAAAAAATGGAGATTTTGTCAATCCTTCTGAGCTGAAGTTAGTTTGGTCTTGTGGGGAGTAATGTAACCATCCTTCAACTGCTCCTTCTGATGATAAGATAGACAGGGCTTGAGGGAGTCCTGGATTAGGGGGTGTCCGGATGGTTGGACTATACCTTCAGCTGGACTCCTGGACTATGCAGATACAAGGTTGAAGACTTCGTCCCGTGTCCGGAAGGGACTTTCCTTGGCGTGGAGGGCAAGCTTGGCAATACGAATATGCAGATCTCCTACCATTGTAACCGACTCTATGTAACCCTAAACCTATCCGGTGTCTATATAAATCGGAGGGTTTTAGTCCGTAGGACAACATACACATCAACAATCATACCATAGGCTAGCTTTTAGGGTTTAGCCTCTCCGATCTCGTGGTAGATCTACTCTTGTACTACCCATATCATCAATACTAATCAAGTAGGACGTAGGGTTTTACCTCCATCGAGAGGGCCCGAACCTGGGTAAAACTTCGTGTCCCTTGCCTCCTGTTACCATCCGGCCTAGACGCATAGTTCGGGACCCCCTACGCGAGATCCGCCGGTTTTGACACCGACATTGGTGCTTTCATTGAGAGTTCCTTTATGTCGTCGCTGTCAGGCTCGATCGCTCCTACGATCATCAATAGCGATGCAGTCCAGGGTGAGACCTTCCTTCCCGGACAGATCTTCGTCTTCGGCGGCTTCGCACTGCGGGCCAATTCACTTGGCCGTCTAGAGCAGATCGAAAGCTACGCTCCTGGCCGTCAGGTCAGATTTGGATGTTTAAACTACACGGCTGACATCCGCGAGGACTTGATCTTCGATGGATTCGAGCCACTGCCGGGCGCGCCGCACTGCCCCGACGAGCATGATCTAGCTCTACCGCCGAACAGTGCCCTGGAGGCCGCACCCGCATCAGCTTTGACCCTTAATTCGGAGCCAACTCTGCCGATCGAGGATAGGCGGTTGGACACCACCTCGGGGGCTGCGATCTCAACGGCGATTGAGCCGAACACCAGCCCCGTACTCTGCAAGACTCGCGACTCCAAGGAGCCGGACTCCTCTCCAGACTCCAAACCCTCCGCGCCCCTGCCGATCGAATCCGATTGGCCGCCGACCATGGAGTTTACTACCACGGACATCTTTCAGCACTCGCCTTTCGGCGATACCTTGAAGACACTGAAGTCTCTCTCTTTATCAGGAGAGCCCTGGCCGGACTACGGTCAGCAAGGTTGGGATTCGGACGATGAAGAAATTCAAAGCCCACCCTCCACCCACTTTGTAGCCACAGTCGACGACTTAACCGACATGCTCAACTTCGACTCCGAAGACATCGACGGTATGGACGCCGATGAAGGAGATCATGAAGAACCAGCGCCTATCAGGCCCTTGAAAGCCACCTCGTCATATGACATATACATGGTGGACACCCCAAAAGAAGGAGATGGCGACGGAACAGCGGAGGATGACCCTCCAAGAAACAGCCTAAGCGCCAGCGCCAGCGGCGCCGCTCAAAATCCCGCCAAAACAAATACGGTGATTCCAGCACGGGAGATAATAATACTCCGGAAAGTGCCGAAGAAAACCCCCTCCAGCAAGAATTAGCACAGGAGGATGGAGAAACCAGCCCTCATGAGAGAGCGGCAGATAGAGAGGTCGAGGACGATAATTATATGCCTCCCTCCGAAGACGAGGCAAGCCTCGATGATGACGAATTCGTCGTGCTAGAGGATCCTGTCGAGCAAGAGCGTTTTCAACGCACGCTTATGGCCACGACAAGAAGCCTCAAGAAAAAACAACAACAGCTCAGAGTTGATCAAGATTTGCTAGTCGACAGATGGACTAAAGTCCTTGCGGCCGAAGAGCATAAACTCGAACGCCCCTCCAAGAGCTACCCAAAGCGCAGGTTGCTACCCCGATTAGAGGAGAAAGCACTTGATGCGGCCGACCGGCCACCTCGCGGCCGCGACAGAAAGGCCTCTCGGCCCTCCACTCAAGCCGCAAGCCGTACCAAGGCATGGGAATATGCGCCGGACTTACGAGATATGTTGGAGGACAAGGCAAGGCAAACAAGATCGATCTACGGATCGCGGGGGCGCCCCACGGCTCGAGATGGTAACCGTCACGCCGGCCACAAATTTGGCAGGGCCGAACACAGTAGACAAAGCTCATCGGAGCTACGTCATGATATAGCCCAGTATAGAGGCGCCGCACACCCACTATGCTTCACAGACGAAATAATGGATCATCAAATCCCCGAGGGTTTCAAACCCGTAAATATCGAATCTTATGATGGCACAACAGATCCTGCGGTATGGATCGAGGATTATCTCCTTCATATCCACATGGCCCGCGGCGATGATTTCCACGCCATCAAATACCTCCCACTCAAGCTTAAAGAACCAGCTCGGCATTGGCTTAACAACTTGCCAACAAGATCAATCAGTTGTTGGGAGGACCTGGAAGCCGCATTCCTTGACAATTTCCAGGGCACTTATGTGCGACCCCTAGACGCAGATGACCTAAGTCACGTAATTCAGCAGCCAGAGGAATTGGCCAGGCAATTCTGGACACGGTTCCTAACAAAGAAAAATCAAATAGTCGACTGTCCGGACGCTGAGGCCCTAGCAGCCTTCAAGCACAATATCCGTGATGAGTGGCTGGCCCGGCACCTTGGACAGGAAAAGCCGAAATCTATGGCAGCACTCACGACACTCTTGACCCGCTTTTGCGCGGGAGAAGACAGCTGGCTTGCTCGCAGCAACAATATGACCAAGAACCCTGGTAATTCGGACACCAGGGACAGTAGTGGCAGGTCGCGTCGCAACAAGTAGAAGCGCCGCATTAACAGCGACAATACTGAGGATACGGCAGTTAATGCCGGATTCAGAGGCTCTAAATCCAGTCAGCGGAAAAAGCCATTCAAAAGGAATCCTAGGGGCCCATCCAGTTTGGGCCGAATACTCGACCGCTTGTGCCAGATACATGGCACCCCCGAAAAGCCGACCAATCATACCAAGAGGGATTGTTGGGTGTTCAAGCAGGCAAGCAAGTTAAATGCCGAAAATGAAGACATGCGGCTACATAGCGATGATGACGAGGAGCCCCGGCCGCCGAACAACAGTGGACAGAAGGGTTTTCCCCCACAAGTGCGGATGTTGAACATGATATACGCAACCCACGCCCCCAAAAGGGAGCGGAAGCGCGCGTTAAGAGACGTATACGCGGTAGAGCCAGTCGCCCCAAAGTTCAACCCATGGTCCTCCTGCCCGATCACCTTTGATCGAAGGGACCACCCCACTAGCATCCGTCATGGCGGATTCGCCGCATTGGTTCTAGACTGTCAGGACCCAGATTCCAAGCCACATCGATCTAGCCGGTAACACCTCATATCACTTTGCGGCCTCACGCACAGTATCCCATGGGTGTCGCCTTATCATGGCCCGGAACCATTTGCGCCTTTTGGCTCACGTATATGATAGTGTCGCTAGCATCCATATGACAGAGAACCCGGGCCGGCATGGCTAGTTGTGAATCCAAAGCGGCACAGACCTATGGAGACAGGCATACATGAATCACATCGAGCATGTCGGTCATCAGCAAGTGAATCCGGGCTGTAGGACTGGGCTAACAGGACTCCAGGGAACCCGGGCTGTAGCAGGCTAGGCAGGACTCCGGATGTCACCGCATGACATTTCTCCGAAGGGACAGACATAGGAACGACGTGAAACACATGCCGGCCAGTCAAGTGTCCTGAGCAGTAGTGCTGGGCTAGCAGGACTCCAGAGAACCGGGCTGTAGCGGACTACTATGGCTCGAGGAACACTAGACTACATTTCCCCATAAGAAAGGCTGCCAAGGATAAACAACTAGATTATCGGATCCCACTCATACCAAGCATTTCAATCATACACACAATATGCTCGATATGAGTACACACAACATGGCATCACAACAAAACTCTACAACTCAAGTACTTTATTTAAAGGCTCCAGAGAGCCATACATAACATGTTCATACAGATAGGGGTCACATGACCCGACACTCAAGTCATACAATCATACAAGCACAAGCGGAAGAAACTAGTCTGAGTACAGACATTAGAAAGAAAGAAGGCTTCCCGAAGCTTGTCTATCTACATAGAGCCCTCCATGGCTAGGATCACCACCTGGGTGGCTAGTCACTCGTCGACGTCAAGGTCTACGTAGAACCCATCGGAGGGGGCGGTGTTGTCGTCTGAAAACAGTAATTAAGCAAACATGAGTATAAGGGTACTCAGCATGTCTTACAACACAACCTACTATACATGCTCATTCTCAAGAAGGTGGTGGGGTTATTGCAGCAAGCCAGCTTTGACTCTTGGCTAAGCTATTCTATGGAACTCCACTAGTAAAATAGTTTTCGCACACGAGTCCACTACTCACCAACACAATACTCCACCGGGGATTCTCTCTCGTCATCCTACAAGAGGGCCATCCTGGGTACTCACACTTATCTTGAGTCTTTTAGTAGTAACCATTAACTTGTCTATGAACTGTATAGGCAACCAAGTAGTCCTTTACCGCGGACGCGACTATTCGAATAGATGATGTTAACCCTGCAGGGGTATACTTCTTCATACACGCTTTCACCACTTACCGCCGTTTACACGACATGTACTCGGCAACCTTCAAGCGGAAGCCCAGCAGGGTGTCGGCCACAACCTACCTAAACACTTAAGTCTCTAGTCCAGGTTTATCGCCTATCCAGGTTCCATACGCAGGGAGTCCGGACGAGGTTTCCACATACGACCCCGAACGATGTGAACAGGGTTCCCTAGACACCAAACGGGTGACTCGGTACACCGCGCCATGGTGTATCTACCTCAACATAGCCCACCCCTAGGGTCAGCGCTATGCACGGCCG
Organism: Triticum dicoccoides; assembly: GCF_002162155.2. Taxonomy (NCBI): domain Eukaryota; kingdom Viridiplantae; phylum Streptophyta; class Magnoliopsida; order Poales; family Poaceae; genus Triticum; species Triticum dicoccoides. The sequence goes on along the minus strand of NC_041386.1, from coordinate 56,703,495 downwards.
CCAACACATAACCTACAAACACCAGAAACTATTTGCAACTCCTGGACAGAGTACTAGGGTGCTTAAGAAGCCGAGAGGGTCCATTGGTTTCGGGCCCAATGTACGGTAGTAACTGCATCTTAAATCACACATACAGATCTCAGTTCTTATGGACGGTCTCAATGAAACAACCCACCATGTACTCCTACATGGCCTCTCACCGATACCTTTACCAAAACATGTTCAACACATCCCTCACATTACCGACATAATATTTCACTCTAGCCCATCACCCAGATGAACCAGACCTGACACAACTCTAAGCATAGCAGGCATAGCGAGGTAGGAATCACATACATGGCTCAATCAACTCCTACACATGCTAGTGGGTTTCATCTAGTTACTGTGGCAATGACAGGTCATGCAGAGGATAAGGGTTCAACTACTGTAGCACACAGCAGTTTGAATCGCGTTGTCTTAATGCAGTAAACAAGAGCAGAAACGAGAACATGGGTTTGTATCGGAATGATCAATGGGTTGCTTGCCTGTTGTAGTGGTAGTAGGGTACTGCCCTTCAGACGGATACTCGGGGTTATCCTCGGAGGCAGAACCTACCACGAAAATCACACCGAACATAATCAACACATGGCAATATGCAGCAATATGATGCATGCTATGACATGGCAAGATGAAAGTGTCTTGGCCTAATGCAAGCTAAAACAGAAGGGGATGAACTCATTTGAATCAAAGATTCAAATATTAGCTCATTAAACATGGCCTTATTAGAGCATTAACTTATTCTGCTTAAACAGCAAGGTTAACTTGTTTTGTCATGCATGAAACCATTATAGATGGATAGATTGAATTTTTCTGATCATTTTTCATATATAAATCTTTGCATTTGGAGCTATGGTTGATTTTCTATGATTTTTAGAAGTTTTGGCTATTTTCTGGAATTTCCTATTAAAGAATAAATCCAGTAATTGAATTAATGCGTCAGCATGACATAGGTGTGGCGTCAGCGGGTCAACTAGGTCGGCCAGGTCAAACCTGACTGGTGGGCCCTCTCTGTCAGTGTCACAACTAATTAACAGAATTAAATTAACACTAATTAGCTGTCAGTGGGGCCTGGGCCCACATGTCAGTGACTAAACTAATTAAATTTAGTTAAAACTAATCCTAAACTAATTAGCAGACCGGCCCCACCTGTCATAGACTCAGGGGGGTCTACCTGGGCCCACACGGGGGTCAAACAGGGTCAACTCGCCGGCGGCTTGACGCCGGCGACGACAGACGCGGCGGAGGGGCTCGGGTTTGCGTCTCCGGCGACCAAATCGACGGCGGAGAGAAGCTACATGACGCGAGGACGACGGAGGGCACGGCTACAACGATGGTGCGGCGACAGGAGCCTCGGCCATGGTGGGGAACGGTGAAGGGAGAGAGACAGGGGGGAATGGCGTGTCAAGGGGCTGCAGGGTGCGACGTGGAGGCGTCCAGGCGTGCAAGGGCGCGGGCGGCAAGCAGGTGACGCCGTGGCGAGGTCGGGCACGCCGGCGTCACCTCCCTGCCTGCCTGGCGGGGAAGAAGCAGATGGCTGGCGCGGTCTAGCACAGTGCTGGGCCGCCAGGTGGGCCGGCGGGTGAGCTAGCTAGGCCGTGCCAGGTAGGTTTCTCTCTCTCTCTCTTTTTCTGATTTGTTTTCTTTTTCTATTTTTCTGCAACTGTTGGGCTTTATTAAAAATACCTAGACATCTTTAAAAATCCTGACAATAATTAGGGGCTCTGTTTGGATTATTCCCAACAGCCCACACTTATTTCCAGAATTATTTGAGCATTTAAATTATTTTATAGCATTTAAATGCCCAAATTCAAATACTTATGATTTAATTCAGAGAATCCAGAATGTCATAGAAAAGAGTGCACCATTTTTTCCAGGGGTTTTAGCCCAATCCAGAAATGATGAACATTTTGTGAAGGGCATTTTGGGTTCATTGAAAATAATTTTAGTAAACCCTAGTTGTTTCCAGGGGGGTGCTGGGGTTTCTGTCTTCCCCATTTCAAATTTAAGGGAATTTAAACATGATGCACACTCTAATGCTTGAACTAGCTAGGGTGTGACAACTCACCCCACTCAAAAGAATCTCGTCCTGAGATTTAGGATCCTCCGGGAAGAAGGTGGGGTACTCGAGTCGAAGACGATCCTCCCTTTCCCAAGTGGCTTCTTTCTCGGAATGGTGTGACCACTGAACCTTGAGAAACTTGATGTTATGGCGTCGAGTGGTACGCTCGGCTTGATCAAGGATACGAACAGGATATTCCCAATATGAGAGGTTATCTTGTAGATCAAGCGTTTCGTGGTCCACTCCACGCATAGGATCTGCTAAGCAACGCCTGAGTTGAGAAACGTGGAAGACATCATGAACTCTGGGAAGATGCAAAGGTAGTTCCAATTGGTAGGCAACTTCTCCTCGTTTGGCAAGAATGCGAAAGGGTCCAATGTAACGAGGAGCCAATTTGCCTTTGATACCGAAACGATGGGTTCCCTTTAACGGAGTAACCCGAAGGTAAGCCTTCTCGCCGACTTCATAAGTCATAGGCTTATGTTTACGCTCATATTGACTTTTTTGACGAGATTGGGCTGTTTTCAATTTCTCACGAATAATGCAAACCTGTTCTTCTGCTTCCTGAATCATATCCGGACCAAAGAGTTGTCTTTCCCCGGTTTCTGACCAATTAAGAGGCGTTCGACATTTTCATCCATAGAGAACTTCGAAAGGAGCCTTGCCCAAGCTAGCTTGATGACTATTGTTGTAAGCAAACTCCGCGAATGGAAGGCATTTCAACCAACCCATTCTGAACGAGATGACAGAGGCTCGGAGCATATCTTCCAGAATTTGATTGACCCATTCTACTTGACCACTTGATTGAGGGTGGAAGGCGGTGCTAAAAGAGAGACGAGTTCCCATAGCATTTTGGAAACTTTCCCAAAATCGAGAGGTGAAGAGACTCCCACGGTCTGAGTTAATTTCCAATGGAACACCATGAAGAGACACTATTCAGGAGATGTATAAATCGGCTAGCTGGCTAGCGGTGATACTCTCACGAACAGGTAGAAAGTGGGCTACTTTGGAATGTCGGTCGATCACGACGAAGATGGCATTATTCCCTCTCTTGGTCCTGGGAAACCCAGTGATGAAATCCATACTGATTTTATCCCATTTCCACTCAGGAATAGCCAAAGGTTGAAGGGTGCCAGCAGGCCGTTGATGCTCTGCCTTAACACGACGACAAACGTCGCAATTAGCAATGTAATGAGCGATTTCTCCCTTCATCCTAGTCCACCAAAACCTCTGACGTGGGTCTTGATACATTTTAGTACTACCGGGATGAATGGTGAGAGGGGATTCATGAGCTTCCTTAAGGATCAGCTGCCTCATGTTTTGTGCCTTTGGAACCACTAGGCGATTTCCAAAGTATATGACACCTTGATCATCAATGGAGAAACAATTCGCGACTCTTTTCTTAATGTTTCTCTTAATACGGGAGATTCCCAGATCTACCTTCTGTGCCTTGATGATCTGATCTGTAAGGGTAGGTTTTGCCACCAGGGTGCATAGGAATCCTCGAGGAACAATGTGAAGATTAAGCTTTCGAAATTCCTCATGGAGAAGTGGTTGATTTTGTTGTAACATCAGGTTGTTACAATAGGACTTACGACTTAGTGCATCAGCCATGACATTGGCTTTGCCCGGGGTGTAAGTTATTCCTAAGTCGTAATTCGAGATCAACTCAACCCAACGTCTTTGCCTGAGATTCAAATCTGGTTGGGTGAAGATATATTTCAAACTTTGGTGATCGGTGAAGATCTCGCAACGATTACCGAGGAGGTAATGTCGCCAAGTTTTAAGTGCATGGACTACAGCTGCAAGCTCTAGATCATGTGTGGGATAATTTTCCTCATGTGGGTGTAATTGCCGTGAAGCATAGCCAATTACCTGACGATCTTGCATGAGTATGCAACCTAGTCCTTGTCGCGAGGCGTCGCAATAGATAATGAAGTCCTTGGAGAAATCTGGTGGTACTAGTACGGGATCAGATGTCACGCGTCTTTTCAGTTCCTGAAAACTGAACTCGCACTGTGGAGTCCACACGAACTTTTTATCTTTCTTGAGGAGTTCAGTTAGAGGTTTAGCAACCTTGGAGAAATTCTCGACGAAGCAGCGGCAGTAGCTCGCTAAGCCAAGGAAGCTCCGGACTTGCTTGACCGTCTCAGGCGGAGTCCAATCCAGGACAGCTGGAATTCGCTCGGGATTGACAGCAATACCCTTACCAGAGATTACATGGCCTAGATAGGTCACTTCTAGCAACCAGAATTCACACTTGGAGAATTTGGCATAAAGGCGATGCTCTTGAAGTTTCATCAATACCAGCCTTAGATGTTCGGCATGTTCCTCTTCATTCTTGGAGTAGATGAGTATGTCATCGAGGTATACTAAGATGAATTTATCCAAATACTCCATGAAGACCGAGTTCATTAACCGGGAGAAGGTGGCTGGGGCATTGGTTAAACCGAAGGACATAACGGTGTACTCGTATTGGCCATAACAAGTAACAAAGGCCGTTTTGGGAATGTCCCTGTTTCTGATTTTGATTTGATGGTAGCCCAACCTCAAATCCATCTTGGAAAAGACTGAGGACCCAGCGAGCTGGTCATACAGATCGTTGATCCTGGGAAGCGGATACTTATTCTTGATGGTGACCAAGTTGACAGGTCGGTAATCTACAACCATTCAATCCGTTCCATCCTTCTTCTTGACGAAGAGGACAGGGCAAGCCCAAGGAGAGGAACTAGGACGGATGAACCCCTTTTTCAAGGACTCATCGAGTTGGTTCTTAAGCTCGGCCAGTTCTAAGGGTGCCATCTTGTAGGGTCTTCTAGAAATTGGAACGGTTCCTGGAACAAGGTCTATCACAAACTCGACATCCCTGTCAGGTGAAACACCTAGCAGTTCTTCCGGAAAGACATCCGAAAAGTCTCGTACTACCGGAACATCTTCAAGGTCTGGAAAGGGGTTGGCATTTAGGGAGTAAAGTTGGCGCTTGGCCACTCGAGTTAAGACATTGACTGTCTTGCCCGATGAATGAGTAAGTTGAACGGTTCTAGTGGCACAATCAATCTTAGCATAATGAGCTGACATCCAGTCCATACCCAAGATGATGTTTATGTCCGAGGACTTGAGAGCTATTACGGATGCAAGGAAAACAAGTCTATCGACAAGAATTTCGTTCCCATTGCTTACTCTAGAAGTTTGCCATTTGGAACTCGGAGTTTGAATTACCATAGAAGTGGGCATGTCACAGAATGTCGTGTTATGCAATTGAGCATAGTTCTCGGATATGAATGAATGAGATGCTCCAGTATCGAAAAGAACAGATGCCGGATGGCAGTTAACAAGGAGCGTACCAAGGACGACATTAGGATCCTCATGACCTCCTTGGCTGAAACATAGTTGACATGGCCACGTGTAGTAGTGACAGTCTTGGCGTAGAATGTCTTTCCCGCGGGCTTACCATGGCCAACGGACTTTCCAGTTTGATTGGGGTTGTTGTTCTAGGGACACTCTCGGCTATAGTGACCCGGCTCTCCACACTTGAAGCATGTCACCACATTGGGACGTGGAGCAGCACTAGCAGCGGGGCCACCATAGTGCTTGGGCGGTGCAAACTGCTGGTTGGGACGAGGCGCCTCAAAGGATGGCCTCGGGATGAACCTGGGTGGCAGTGCCATGCTTGGGATCCACACCCGGCGCTTCTGAGCTCCAGAGCCGGATGAAGAGCCAAAATCACGTGAGTGCTTGCGTGAAGCGTCATAATCAGTCTGGCCTTTTTCTGTGCTGATGGCTTTATTGACCAACTTCTGAAAGGAGGTGCACTCGTGCAGACGAAGATCGCGGCGAAGCTCAGGGCTGAGTCCCTTGCGGAACCTTGCCTGCTTCTTAGCGTCGGTAGATACCTCTTCGGGAGCATAACATGCCAGATTCCCAAATTCACGACTATATGCATCCACAGTCAGTCTTCCTTGGGTGAAATTGCAGAACTCCTCCCTCTTGCGATCCATGAGACCTTCCGGAATGTGATGTTCACGAAAAGCCTCACTGAATTCAGCCCAGGTAGTAATTTGGCCGACCGGGCGCATAGCTTCGAAGTTTTCCCACCAGAGGCTAGCAGGGCCTTCGAGATGGTAGGCAGCGTAAGTAACCTTATCAGCTTCGGCCACGTTGGCAGAACGTAGCTTGTGGGTGATGCTGCGAAACCAGTCACCCGCGTTGAGGAGCTCGACGGAATGGTTAAACTTTGGTGGGTACAGCTTGATAAAGTCATTGATTAACACCAAGTCATTTCGCTGATGGCGTGCAGCGTTCTGCTCAATCTGCTCTAGCAGGAGGTTAGTCTCACGCTTGTTTCTTTCCGCCTCCAGCATCACTTCAGCTAGAGAGGGCGGGTGAGGCAGATTTTCACCCCTAGCTGCACTGGCTTCCCCCTGCTCTGGGGCAGAAGGGTTGCTGCGGGTGTTGACCATCCTAGGAGAAAACAAGACAACGGTTTAGATAAGGATGGATCAAACTTAGCAAGGAAGTGCAGAATGTAATGGATAACATGGAATGCAGAGATGTTCATCCGTATGTCATGGTAATATAAAACTGCCATATATATATACCAACGGTCATACACATCATACATAGTTTAGTACAAGCCCAGGCTACAGTACAACTATGATGAAAGACGTTACATCTCATCGAAGGCATTCCAAGCTCCTATACATTATTTGTCTACACCTCCGGAATTGATTACACACAAAGTCATATTCCACAAGTCACGCAGGACAGTGGAGATACAACTATTACAATACTAGTGAGACTACTACTAACTCAGACAGCTCCGTAGTAGTCCTCATAGAAGTCACCTCCATAGCCTGGAAGTTCAACGTGATCATCCGGGAACAGACGGTCCTGAGGAGCTTGTGGACCAAAGGGGCTAGGATGAGGTCTTGGACCAACAAACGGTGGCCTGCGGGGACCACGGGGCGGGGTGATGCCTCCCACATCACGCCAATCCACCATGTCTGGCAGAGCAGATCTCACAGGATACAGATCCCTTGTATCCATACATCCAGCTTGCACCGCAGGTGCAAACCGAGTCAATGTGGCCCAATGATCAGCACGGGTATTGAAAAGCTCCAACCTCAAGGCCCGATTCTCTCGGTCCTTATCTTCGAGCATCTCGATAGTGGTACGAGTTAATGAGTCCTCCTGAGTGGAGTCAGCATAGATAGCCTGAAGATACCCTTGCGCTCCCGGAAGTGAAGCTGGCATGTAACGGAAGTCGGTGTTCCGAAGCAGGCCAGTTCGGACTCGCATGATGGTCATCATGGAATAGGCAGCATCCTGCGCAGCCATCTCAACAGTAACCCCGAGTCCATAGGAACAGTGAAGGGGCTCGGTAGATCCAGGATAAGAAGGAAATATCCTGACGGTGCAGAAATATTGGCTTTGATCAAAGTCTCGGAATTGCTCTTCGACGGTGTATTCGGGATACCAACGGTAACCCGTCTCGATCATTACCTGGACTAACATAGGAGTATGACCGGGCACGTTGAGGCACCAGGTCAGGCGAACCACTTGGTTTTGAGCACGGTTGGCCATCTGAAAGCACAACCACAATGCAAAGACATTAGAATTTCTAGGGAAAATTGGATAGCACAACGGCTGTAAATGCTCAGAAAAAGATTTGAGACATCCACAACAGTTTGCAATACCACTCAACAACATCATATCAAGGTTCTGATTCAACTGGCAACATAGTAAAAGTAGTAGAAACTGTATTGAGGCTTGTAACAACAATCCTATAAGCTACTACGGATTAGTAACACGTGAACCTGATAGGAGAAGAGAGCCTAGTCCTTAACCCACGTTGAATGAGAAGAGAATGACTCAGATCAGAGGACATAAGGTAAAGGAGTAAAAGAGCCTTATGTTCCCTTCCACAATCAATCCCCCTACATATAACTAAAGCATTTCTACACTCGACATCGACCAGTTTGGCTCAACGAACCTACAGGCAGTCCGGCTCTGATGCCAACGCTTTCAGGACCCCGATTCCAAGCCATATCGATCTAGCCGGTAACACCTCATATCACTTTGCGGCCTCACGCATGGTATCCCGCGGGTGTCGCCTTACCATGGCCCGGAACCGTTTGCACCTTTTGGCTCACGTATATGATAGTGTCGCTAGCATCCATATGACAGAGAACCCGGGCCGACATGGCTAGTCGTGAATCCAAAGCGGCACAGACCTATGGAGACAGGCATACATGAATCACATCGAGCATGTCGGTCATCAGCGAGTGAATCCGGGCTGTAGCACTGGGCTAACAGGACTACGGGGAACCCAGGCTGTAGCGGGCTAGGCAGGACTCCGGATGTCATCGCGTGACATTTCCCCGAAGGGACAGACATAGGAACGACGTGAAACACATGCCGGCCAGTCAAGTGTCCTGAGCAGTAGTGCTGGGCTAGCAGGACTCTGGTGAACCGGGCTGTAGCGAACTACTATGGCTCGAGGAACACTAGACTACATTTCCCCATAAGAAAGCCTGCCAAGGATAAAAAACTAGATTGTCGGATCCCACTCATACCAAGCATTTCAATCATACACACAATATGCTCGAGATGAGTACATACAACATCGCATCACAACAAAACTCTACAACTCAAGTACTTTATTTAGAGGCTCCAGAGAGCCATACATAACATGTTCATACAGATAGGGGTCACATGACCCGACACTCAAGTCATACAATCATACAAGCACAAGCGGAAGCAACTAGTCTGAGTACAGACATTAGAAAGAAAGAAGGCTTCTCGAAGCCTGTTTATCTACATAGGGCCCTCCATGCCCAGGATCACCACCTGGGTGGCTAGTCACTCGTCGACGTCAAGGTCTACGTAGAACCCATCGGAGGGGGCGGTGTTGTCGTCTGAAAACAGTAATTAAGAAAACATGAGTATAAGGGTACTCAACAAGTCTTACAACACAACCTACTATACATGCTCATTCTCAAGAAGGTGGTGGGGTTATTGCAGCAAGCTAGCTTTGACTCTTGGCTAAGCTATTCTACGGAACTCCACTAGTAAAATAGTTTTCGCACACGAGTCCACTACTCACCAACACAATACTCCACCGGGGATTCTCTCTCGTCATCCTACGAGAGGGCCATCCTGGGTACTCACACTTATCTTTAGTCTTTTAGTAGTAACCATTAACTTGTCTATGAACTGTATAGGCAACCAAGTAGTCCTTTATCGCAGACGCGGCTATTCGAATAGATGATGTTAACCCTGCAGGGGTATACTTCTTCATACACGCTTTCACCACTTACCGCCGTTTACTCGACATGTACTCGGCAACCTTCAAGCGGAAGCCCAGCGAGGGTGTCGGCCACGGCCTACCTAAACACTTAAGTCTCTAGTCTAGGTTTATCGCCTATCCAGGTACCATCCGCAGGGAGTCCGGCCGAGGTTTCCACATACGGCCCCGAACGATGTGAACTGGGTTCCCGAGACACCAAACGGGTGACTCGGTACACCGTGCCACGGTGTATCTACCGCAACATAGCCCACCGCTAGGGTCAGCGCTACGCACGGCCGCCAACACATAACCTACAAACACCAGAAACTATTTGAAACTCCGGGACAGAGTACTAGGGTGATTAAGAAGCCGAGAGGGTCCATTGGTTTCGGGCCCAATGTACGGTAGTAACTGCATCTTAAATCACACATACAGATCTCAGTTCTTATGGACGGTCTCAATGAAACAACCCACCATGTACTCCTACATGGCCTCTCATCGATACCTTTACCAAAACATGTTCAACACATCCCTCACATTACCGACATAATATTTCACTCTAGCCCATCACCCAGATGAACCAGACCTGACACAACTCTAAGCATAGCAGGCATAGCGAGGTAGGAATCACATACATGGCTCAATCAACTCCTACACATGCTAGTGTGTTTCATCTAGTTACTGTGGCAATGACAGGTCATGCAGAGGATAAGGGTTCAACTACCGTAGCACACAGCAGTTTGAATCGCGTTGTCTTAATGCAGTAAAAAAGAGCAGAAGCGAGAACATGGGTTTGTATCGGAATGATCAATGGGTTGCTTGCCTGTTGTAGTGGTAGTAGGGTACTGCCCTTCAGACGGATACTCGGGGTTATCCTCGGAGGCAGAACCTACCACGAAAATCACACCGAACATAATCAACACATGGCAATATGCAGCAATATGATGCATGCTATGACATGGCAAGATGAAAGTGTCTTGGCTAATGCAAGCTAAAACAGAAGGGGATGAACTCATTTGAATCAAAGATTCAAATATTAGCTCATTAAACATGGCCTTATTAGAGCATTACCTTATTCTGCTTAAACAGCAAGGTTAACTTGTTTTGTCATGCATGAAACCATTACAGATGGATAGATTGAATTTTTCTGATCATTTTTCATATATAAATCTTTGTATTTGGAGCTATGGTTGATTTTCTATGATTTTTAGAAGTTTTGGCTATTTTCTGGAATTTCCTATTAAAGAATAAATCCAGTAATTGAATTAATGCATCAACATGACATAGGTGTGACGTCAGCGGGTCAACTGGGTTGGCCAGGTCAAACCTGACTGATGGGCCCTCTCTGTCAGTGTCACAACTAATTAATAGAATTAAATTAACACTAATTAGCTGTCAGTGGGGCTTGGACCCACATGTCAGTGACTAAACTAATTAAATTTAGTTAAAACTAATCCTAAACTAATTAGCAGACCGGCCCCACCTGTCATAGACTCAGGGGGGTCTACCTGGGCCCACACGGGGGTCAAACAGGGTCAACTCACTGGCGGCTTGACGCCAGCGACGACAGACGCGGCGGAGGGGCTCGGGTTTGCGTCTCCGGCAACCAAATCAACGGCGGAGAGCAGCTACATGACGCGGGGAGCGAGCCGCCTTGTTTGGTGGAGGAAGTGGGGCTCGGGGAGGCCGGGAACGACGCCGGCGATGACCTTGGCGGTCGCCGGAGTTCAGGCGAGGATGAAACCGAGGCTACGGGGCACGGCGAGGCGTGGGGAGTGGTGCGTTAGGCTCCTGGGAACGCGTGGAAGACGAAGGCGTGCTCGGTGGCGTCCCAACGTGGCTATGGCCATGTCGGCGACGTGCGGTGGCGGCGTTGAGCTTCGGCTACGATGGCAGAGGGGGTTAGAGGACGCATACGAGCGCGGGGAGAGGGGGAAATGATGGCGGAGCTCACACCGGTTGCAGGGGAGCGAACGGCGAGCTCGGGGAAGGGCTGGAGCAAGCTAGGCGGCGAAGGGGATCTCCGGTGGCCGGAGTTGAGGATGAGCTCGGTGCAGCGTCTCCGGGGCGAGCGAGCGCTCGGGGCTCGACGACGGCGGAGCTCATGGACACGATGGCGCGGCGTGAGGATGACGGAGGGCACGACTACGACGATGGTGCGGCGACAGGAGCGTCGGCCATGGTGGGGAACGGCGAAGGGAGAGAGACAGGGGGGAATGGCGTGTCCAGGGGCTGCGGGGTGCGACGTGGAGGCGTATAGGCGTCCAGGGGCGCGGGCGGCAAGCAGGTGACGCCGTGGCGAGCTCGGGCACGCCGGCGTCACCTCCCTGCCTGCCTGGCGGGGAAGAAACAGCTGGCTGGCGCGGGCCAGCACAGTGATGGGCCGCCAGGTGGGCCAACGGGTGAGCTAGCTGGGCCGCGCCAGCTAGGTTTCTCTCTCTCTCTCTCTGTATGTTTTTCTGATTTGTTTTCTTTTTCTATTTTTCTGCAACTGTTGGGCTTTATTAAAAATACTTAGACATCTTTAAAAATCCTGAAAATAATTAGGGGCTCTGTTTAGATTATTCCCAACAGCCCACACTTATTTCCAGAATTATTTGATAATTTAAATTATTTTATAGCATTTAAATACCCAAATTCAAATACTTATGATTTAATTTAGAGAATCCAGAATGTCCTAGAAAAGAGTGCACCATTTTTGCCAGGGGTTTTACCCCAATCCAGAAATGATGAACATTTTGTGAAGGGCATTTTGGGTTCATTGAAAATAATTTTAGTAAACCCTAGTTGTTTGCAGGGGGGTGCTGGGGTTTCTGTCTTCCCCATTTCAAATTTAAGGGAATTTAAACATGATGCACACTCTAATGCTTGAACTAGCTAGGGTGTGACATAGACCCAATTATTGACGGATTTCATCTCACTAGAGTCCTTATGGACGGCGGCAGCAGCCTGAACCTGCTTTACCAGGATACAGTGCGGAAAATGGGCATAGATCCCTCGAGGATTAAGCCCACCAAAACGACCTTTAAAGGCGTAATACCAGGTGTAGAGGCCAATTGTACAGGCTCAGTCACATTGAAGTGGTCTTCGGATCTTCGGATAATTTCCGAAGCGAGGAGTTAATCTTAGACATAGTCCCATTCCGCAGTGGTTATCACGCACTGCTCGGGCGAACCGCATTCGCCAAGTTTAATGCGGTACCACACTACGCATACCTTAAGCTCAAGATGTCGGGCCCTCGAGGAGTAATTAGGGTCAATGGAAACACCGAACGCTCCCTCCGAATGGAGGAGCATACGGAGGCCCTTGCAACAGAAGTACAAAGCAGCCTCTCCAGGCAGTTCTCCAATCCGGCCACTAAACGACTGGACACCATCAAGCGCGTCCAGAGTAACCTACAACAAGACCGCCTGGCACAATCCGAGCAGCCGTAGCAATGCGGCCCCAACCCCAACCCTCGCAAAAAGGCGACCCCAGTACTTCGCGTACATAACTACGCTCTAGAGATACTATGGGTATAGGGGGAGGGGCACCATCATGACACGCCCGAAACACGGCTTAAACCGTACCAGGGGCTGCCGATTTTTTAATTTTCTCTTACTTTCAGGACTCCATCCTTCGGAAGGCCTGTTCGGCAGTTCAATTGCCGCACAAACGATGCAAGAACCAGGGAAGCAGACAAGCCACACCGCATTACGGAACTCCCAGGTGGTCTCTATCATGAGCAGTATACCTGTTCCGCATACTATTCCGCAACTTGCCCCTGGAACGGACATGTTAACTAGTCCAACCTTTCACTTATCGCATTATTTGTATCGTTCTGCTTTGATCGCAGCCCTTTTTAATAAACAATGCATAGCTTTCATCTATTTTTGCATTACCTTTTTTCTTTATATGTTCCTTAACGACATGTGGCACCCATACACGTTGGTACGGCCAAAATACGCCAGGGGCTTTAGTACCCCTCAATATGGTGTGAGAAGTCAGAACACTTTAAACAAGTGCAGCACCCCGAACTTATAGCATTATATGCATTAGCTCCGAATCATGTCTTGGGTCAATAGTTGGGTTTGCCCGGCTCCTATGTTTTGGTGCCTTACGTTCCGCTATATAAGCTATCGGCTAAGGTAGCACTAGGAGAACCACTGCGATTGTGCCCCAGTTGAGCTTGGTCGAGCACCTCAGTGGAGAAAGCTAAAAGTGACTGTCATGATGAAGCGAGAGCTGGTCGCTGTTCGAGTGGTTTTTCGAGTCCCTAAAGACTTATGCCGCTTAGGGAGAGGAGCCGGCTCTGTCCAGCCAAGGCGTGGATAGCGCCCCGAACTCGGTCTTCCGAATACCAGGGGCTTCGCCGAAATTTAAAATCATAGAATTCTATGGCTAAGTGAGAGTGTTCACACATTATAGTCCGATTGCCTTGTTCGTTGGGCTGAGCGCCTCCCTCGAAGGACCCAAACATGGGAAAAAGAGCGCTCAGGTTTATCCCCGAACACCCCAGCACTAGCGGCACGGGGGCAGAAGCCGACGACTCGCCATCTCTCAGAATTGATAAACAGCTGCACAGAAGGTAATATTTTAAATTCCAACAGCATTGCTTAGTGCATATGAACAAGTTTTCAGTGCACAGGACAAAACGAGCAAGTTTCACTCAAAAATTACATCCCTAGAACATTCATCCGCCACAAGGCAGACACCCTTTAGAACATCCTTATAGTAATTCTCGGGCTTGCGATGCTCTTTCCCCGGCGGTGGCCCGTCCTTCACAAGCTTCTCAACATCCAGCTTGCCCCAGTGCACCTTAGCACGGGCAAGGGCCCTATGGGCACCTTCAATGCAGATGGAGCGCTTGATGCCTTCGAGCCTTGGACAAGCCTCCACCAGCCGCCGCACCTGCCCGAAATAGCTCCCAGGCAGAGCCCCTCCAGGCCACAGCCGAACTATGAGGCCCTTCATGGCCTGTTCGCCCGCCTTGTGGAGCTCGACCAGTTGCTTCAGCTGGTCGCTCAGGGGCACGAGGTGTCCGGCCTCAACATACTGAGACCAGAACATCTTCTCCGTCGAGCTGCCCACCTCGGCTCGATAGAATGCGGCGGCATTGGACACACTTCGGGGAAGATCTGCGAACGCTCCTGGAGAGCTCCGGATTCGGGTATGTAACAAGTAACTCACGTTTATGTGTTTGCTTTGCATAAAGAATGCCTTACCCGCCACTATCTTCTTCACCTCATCCAACTCCTGGAGGGTCTTCTGGGATTCGGCCTTGGCAGACTTGGCATTTTCAATAGCCACCGCGAGCTCGGACGCTCGCATCTTTGAGTCAAGCTCCAAACTCTCATGTTTTTTCCATGAGAGCCTGGAGCTCTTGCCGCACCTTGCCAACCTCGGCCTCGTACTTCTCCCGCTCAGTGCGCTCCGTGGCCGCCCTCTTCTCGGCCTCGACCAGCGCTTGCTTAAGGGTCGCCACCTCAGACGTGGCCCCTACAATAGCCATGATAATCCTGTCATTTTTCGCAATTGCACCTTTTTATATATATATTTAAACAAGGTATTTCTTACCTTCCTCCTCCTCGAGCTGCTTCTTGGCACGCCCGAGCTCTTGCTCGGACAACTCGAGGTTCTGCTTTAGCGTGTCCACTTCTGTAGTCAGTGCGGCGGACGCAAGCAGAGAAGCCTGCATACGCATATTGACTCTTTTTTGTTAGACTCTTGCGAATTCTATTTGATCCTCTATTCGGCTTTTCTTCCCGAACGCCAAACAGAGCATCAGGGGCTACTGTCTATGCGGTAATATTATTTACACATTCTTTACTTACCTCAAAGCCTGTTAAAAGGCTAGTACAAGCTTCAGTCAGTCCACTCTTGGCGGACTGAACCTTCTGGACCACCGCACTCATAATGGTACGGTGCTCCTCATCGATGGAGGCACCTTGGAGCACCTCCAACAGATTGTCCGGCGCCTCCGGTTGGACGGGGGTCGCCGGCACAGTGGGCTGGCTCCTATTGGAAGGAGGTCACCCGCTGGACTCTGGAACCTTTGAAGGTTCCGGAGCAGTGTCCGGCCTAGAGCCGGACTTGGAGCCCTGGGGGGTTTCATCCCCTTTACTCTCAGAGTCCAGGAGGTCACCTTGCGGCGCCTCCAGGACCACCTCCTCCTGGCTTGGAACCTGTTGGGACAACACTTCGGTGTCGTCCGTAGGGCGGGGGGAGGAAGCCATCGGAAGCGAGTTCACGTCCGACGAGTCCAGTGAGCCGTTCGATGACGCGTCGAGCCGGTCTTTGGGTGGGCTGCATAAACATATTCGACATAAGGGAAAGCTGTGCAATAAACGAATACTATGAATTACTCTGGTATCTAGATACTTACGATTTGGCCAGGGGCTTGGCCCTGGGCGCCCACTGCTCTCCGCTGTCGTCGGCGTTGGTGGAATAGTCCGGAGGAAGGGTTTTCCCCTTCTTGGACCCTTCGGCCTCCCCAGCTGGGGCGGCCTTCCTTTTCTTCCCTTCCCCCGCTGGAGGGGGAGGGGTCTCTTCTTCCTCCTACTCGTCTTCGCAGGAGGAGTGCATCTTGGATTCGTCGGATGATGAATCCGACACCTCCGGGCATCGGGCACTCTTTCGAGTCCCCGTGGCCTTCTTCTTAACCTTCTTCTCCGGCACCACATAGGGTGCCGGAACCAGCAGCCTCGCCAAGCGAGCGTCCGCTGGGCCTTCGGGCAAAGGAGCCGGACAGTTGATCTGTCCGGACGTCACCTGCCAATCCTGTCAAAGGTAAGGGAGCTTAGATCCCATATGGAGTCAAACTATGAAAAACTGATACCCTGTAAAAGGAAAAACAGCTTACCGCAAGGGCGTGACGCTGTGCACTGAATCCGCGATCCTCAGTGGCGGATGCGGGAGCCTCGGCGTCCTTGAAAAGCACCTTCCAGGCATCTTCGTACGTCGTGTCAAAGAGCCTGCTCGGAGTTTGGTGCCGCGCCGGGTCGAACTCCCACAGGTTGAAAGCCCGTTGTTGGCACGGGAGGATCAAGCGGATGAGCATAACCTGGACTACGTTGACAAGTTTGAGCTTCTTGTCCACCAGGGTTTGGACGCATGTTTGGAGTCCGTCAGCTCTCCTTTTTTACCCCACGACAGGCCCGTCTCCTTCCAGGAGGTGAACCGCGTAGGGGGTACGGATCGAAACTCGGGGGGTGCGACCCATTCGGCGTCGCGCGGCTCGGTGATGTAAAACCACCCCGATTGCCACCCCTTCAGGGTCTCCACAAAGGAGCCCTCGAGCCATAGGACGTTGGCCATCTTGCCCACCATGGAGCCTCCGCACTCTGCCTGGTTGCCGCGCACCACCTTCGGCTTGACATTGAAAGTCTTGAGCCATAGGCTGAAATGGGGACAGATGCGGAAGAAAGCCTCGCACACGACGATAAACACCGAGATGTTGAGGACAAAGTTCGGGGCCAGATCGTGGAAATCTAGGCCGTAGTAGAACATGAGCCCCCGGACAAATTGGTGGAGAGGGAAGCCCAGTCCGCGGAGGGAACACCACCTTCTCATGGGGCCTAGGGGTGGGGATGAGCTGCCCCTTTTCGGGAAGCCGGTACGCGATGCTGTTAGATAGGTATCCGGCCTTCCTCGGCTTTTTGATGTGTCCCTCCGTGACGGAGGAGACCATCCACTTGCCTCGCGCTCCGGACATGACTGGAGAAGGTTGAGATGGGGAGTGCGGACTTGGGCGCTGGAGCTCGAGTGCGCAAGAATGGATAGGTGAAGGAGAAAGAAGGCGTAGGTGAAAAGGTGGATCCTTATCCCCTTATATGGGTGGACGCAACTACATGTCCCCACCAGCCTGGTAAAACTCGCTTATCTCTCAAGCACCGTAATCAATGGCGCGGTTGGGTTACCCACGCCCGTATTGATGAGAATCCCGGAATAAGGGGACACGATCTCTGCTTTAACAAGACGTGCCAAGGAAACCGCCTCGCATAACGCGCTGAGATGGGACAGTAAAACGGTTCGAATAAAAGCTTGGCCGTGGTGTGATGTCACACTACGGAATACGTCAGCAGATTAGATTTGTGTAAATATTATTCTCTCTATGGCAATATGTGGAAACTTATTTTGCAGAGCCGGACACTATCTTTGTGTTCAAAATCTTCTATGAAGTACTTGGAGGAGGAACCCGCCTTGCAATGCCAAAGACAATATGCGCGCCGGACTCGTCGTCATTGAAGCCTGGTTCAGGGGCTACTGAGGGAGTCCTGGATTAGGGGGTGTCTGGATGGCTGGACTATACCTTCAGTCGGACTCCTGGACTATGAAGATACAAGGTTGAAGACTTTGTCTCGTGTCCGGAAGGGACTTTCCTTGGCGTGGAGGGCAAGCTTGGCGATACGAATATGCAGATCTCCTACCATTGTAACCGACTCTATGTAACCCTAACCCTATCCGGTGTCTATATAAACCGGAGGGTTTTAGTCCGTAGGACAACATACACATCAACAATCATACCATAGGCTAGCTTTTAGGGTTTAGCCTCTCCGATCTCGTGGTAGATCTACTCTTGTACTACCCATATCATCAATATTAATCAAGCAGGACGTAGGGTTTTACCTCCATCGAGAGGGCCCGAACCTGGGTAAAACTTCATGTCCCTTGCCTCCTGTTACCATTCGGCCTAGATGCATAGTTCGGGACCCCCTACCCGAGATCCGCCGGTTTTGAAACCGACAGGGCTTCTTCATCCTGGCATAATCGGAACTAGTCACTTCACGTACTCCATATTCTTCTTTAGAGGAAGATGATCCTGTTGTGCAAAGACAAGAGGACTACTAAATGCTAGCATCATTGTTTGCTCGAAAAAAAGGAAAGGAAATATTTAAAACAACACAGATGAAGCACTTCTCAAGGACAATACCACTTTTTCATGACAGTATCTAAACAGTAGAGAAACACCCATAGAGATGACAAAGCTCAATCATATGGATGAAATCAGTGGGCGAGTACCAACCTTTGTCAGGAGGCTTATTGTGTAGAGCATACAGTTGAAGCAATTCTCCAGAACCATCTGTTGCAATCTACGGTGGTGGCCATGCTTACTATATACTCCTCGATTAGTTTAATGTTTCCAACATCTCCTTGTGCAGTTCCACTAAAATACATGGTATCTTCAAAGAAGATCCCTGTTTGCACAAGTAGAGATAATTACATATTATATTAAGAGTGGCATCAAATCAGTGGCAAAACAATTGCTCGTTCCAGCCATAGCAATAAAATAAGATGCAAAACTATATCATTACTTGTGTCATCACAGTTCCAGTGCTTCATTATAGCACTGGGAGTTGATTTTTGTTTTTCTTCCCCTTGTTCTTCCCCTTCATCACTTGGTTCAATAACAAACAAGCTTCGCCTTCAATGTAAGATTTGACATGTCAATTAGGGAGCACAAGTATAGTACTAAACTTAATTTTCTGATGAAAGTGGCAAAATACAGGCCAACAGTTGTGAAATATCCTTATCTTACCTCAATGGGATATTACGGTGCACATATAGATTGGAAGTTGTCTCCATTTGTGCAATTCACTAAAATCAAGCAACATTATCGTACAAGTAGCACAACATATGAATGCACACTGCAGAATCATGTGAAAGAAGGCTAGTACTGACCTCTCATGATGCGGAATTCAAAAAACTCACAAGAAGAAGATCTGAACCAAATCGCCTTTAGGGATAGGAAGTAAGATCCCCCTTGTGCAGTTCCACTAAGATCAAGCAATCAAGCAATGTTGTCGGTGTGACATTTTGGTTGAACTGCACAAAACACTCTTAAAACAAAAGTGTTTTGTGCAGTGCAACAAAAGGTCACAATGGCAATGAGGTGAAGCAGATAACCCTGTTTACACAGAGGTGCAAAGGAAACAATTAGTGGTCAATAATGATGGATGACACCGAAGCCAAGAAAAAGAAGCATCTACCTTATCTAAATGGGAAAGAAAGCAAGATAGTAGCATTTCTCAAACGGTGGCATTGATTAATATTAACATAGAGATTATATTAACAATAAAATTCGTTAAACATGTAATTTTCTTTTAACTGTGGCATTGCATCAATTTTCCAGCGGCATTATTAGAGGGTGTTTGTTTACAGGGACATTTTGGTGTAGGGACTAAAAAACTCCGTGTCAGTCCCATCTAAACCAAAGAGGAGGGGCTTTTAGGGACTAAAAGTGGGCATTTGGGACTAAAGAAAGAAAACCTCGAGGGAGTCTTTTTGGGACTTTTTCCAACAGTTGCCCCTGCCACGCATCACACCTTGTCTCTATTAGTTCATTACTAGGGGTAACATGGTCTTTTAGCATGTCATTTAATAACCTCTAGTCCATGTTTAGTCCCTGGAACCCAGCAGGTAGGGACTAGGGAGTTTTTAAACAAACAGGGCCTTAGATTAACAACAACTTATGAATTGCACGGGACAGTGGACGCACCAGCACCATGTGCATCTTCCGATGTACTATGGTCATGCACAGTCTGTTGCAACAAAGAACAAGCAACCAAGCAGCCTATTTGTGTTGCTCCCAGTTTTGTTATCTTTAGACGCCTTTCCCTATGTGAGCGCAGCAAATCTAGTCCTGCTCAAACTCTACAGCCTTGTCCCTTCCTTTCCTTTTTGAACTAGTACTTTCGCCCCTTCCTTTCCTCTTTGAACCACGTCCTAGATTTATGCGATACAGCTTTCCCCACTACTTTCCCCCATTCCTTTCCTCTTTGAATCACGTCCTAGATTAATGCTATACAACTTTCCCCTGTCATTTCCTCTTTGAACCACGTCCTAGATTCATGCTATATACAACTTTTCCCTCTACTTTCCCCCACTCCTTTCCTCTTTGAACCACATCCCAGATTCATGGTATACATGCAGCTAGAGCAATGCATGTGGAGTAAGTAAATTATACCTTAAGGTTCTTGGGGCATGGTTCGGTGGGAGACGGGACAACGGCGAAGAAGAAGGGGTCGGAGGCCCTCCCGCACCGCCGCTGGGTGGAAAGTGAATAGCTGCGTCGGTAGTCCCTCGCCGACGGCGATAGCGTTAAGCCTCCTTCCCTTCCCGGCGGACGGATCCTGCCGGCTCTTTGAGCAGCAGTGAGGGGAGAGAGAGGCCAACAAAGTCTTGTTTAGATCTGGAGACGGCGAGAGAGTGTGAAGAGAGCAACTACAAGCGCTGAGGCTCCAGCGGGAGAGGGCGAGAGAGTGTGAAGAGAGCAACTACAAGCGCTGAGGCTCTAGCGGGAGAGGGCGAGAGAGTGAGTGAACAGGCTAACCAGCTACACAACCCTCACGTTATGTTCAACGAGAGGGAAATAACCTTTTATACATTCCTGCATTCGTCTGACAAGCATGCCATGTTTTCTGTGTCTGTGTGGGAGTCATTGGGATTTCAATCATAATCGTGTCATGTGCCTTTGGTGGTAAGACTATCCACAGTGGTGTAGAAATAATGCAGCCTTAGTCACCTTACCTCTCTCCACGTAGTACGTTGGGTCCCACCAGTCAGAGGGTGAAACAAACAAATTAATAAGAAAAATTAAAAGCGCCAGCGGTGTATCTTACCTCACACATCTCACTACTGCTCGGGAACACTGTGCAATTGATCCCTCTGTTCGCTCACGTACTATTTTAAGTGAATCCTTATTATAACATGCACACAAATTTTGGGCACTTGTATTCGACTTAAGTCAGTGCGCCACTGTATCTCGTATACTTACTACTCCCTCCGTCTAGGTGTAATAAGTCACGTTAGAAGGTGCAACGGGACCAAGGTGCGTGCGTGTGTGGGTGTGTGTGTTTAACACCATGTGTGTGTTAGAGAGAGCGACAGATCAACCTACTCCTACAGAGAGATGTTGTGTAGTGTATGATTTTAGCCGCGAGAGTCGGTGCATCCTCTCGTTTCCCGGCGTGGCTGGTAGGGACATGCGGACAGCTGCCACGCCTGCTCCTGACCAGCCTGGCCCACCCAAAGCCCCTCCATCGCCCGCGAGCGCTTCCTGCCCGAAACGGTCAGCACCGCTCCAAAGAATCGGTGCCGCATTCATGCCCGGGCAGAGTGGACGCGACCTCTCACTAGCGCAAGAGTGATGGTTGCTTCGTCCGTCCAACTTACTGCTGGGTCTATGTGATTTGACGGCTCATTGGTCTTTATTACTGAGGTGGTAGGACTGCTGGATGTCCCACGCTTTCCGTGAAAGGAGGTATACTACTACTACTAGATTACAATTTTCTCCATTCTTATAGTGGAGGCGTGCAAGAGCAGTGAAAAAAACACACAGGCTCAGTGATTACATGGCCCACCTCACACTATCACCGTGTGACACCTAACTCTTTACATAGTACTCCCTCCGTTCCTAAATATTACTAGATGAGTCCCCGCGCATTGGCGTGGAACAATGGTATATCTCTCTATGCAAAATTATCGATTTCATAGAACAAAAAAACTCTATAACCGCATGACAAATGTGGTAGCCAAACTAAATAAACTCCTATCATCATTTAGATCATCCCACATAAGGAAAAAAGATCAGCCAACTCCTACTGCATAATGGGATTATATTTTTCTTTTTGACATGTTAATGGGACTTAAAAGCTCACTTACATGCATGCTATCAGTGCATGCTTGCATGCAGACATGTTGATGTGATTTAAAACCCACTCACATGCATGTGGCACGGTATTTCTGCATGCTTGCATGTGGCTTAGTGCAGAGCCTCTCAACGTCAAGATCAGACGGCTATTATGGACTGATTTACTTCATCTAATGGCTACATCAATTTTGATGACGTGGCTCAAGGAGAGGATAGAGAATTCCTAGTAGTGGGGGCTAGCTATTACTAGTAGATATAAGTCTTTGTAGAGATTCCACTACATACAGAACAAAATGAATGAATCTACACTTAAAATGCATCTATATACATCCGCATGTGGTTCATGGTGAAATCTCTACAAATACTTTTATTTAGGAACGGAGGAAGTACTAGTATAGTACGTACTGTAATTTATCAGCGAGATAAATTTGTACAATGCTATGAAGCTTCCAGCTTCTGTTACATGTATCTTGCGTCCAAGGTTGCCCATTGCAACATTTCATCAAATACAAAGGAGACTAACATGCATGCTATTGCATCTTAATGATTGACAGACCATAGCAAATATGTACTCCCTCCGTTCCAAAATAAGATTCTCAACTTTGTGCAAACTTTAGTACAAAGTTGTACTACTACTAAAGTTAACACTTATTTTGGAACAGAGGCAGCTAAAGAAAAAAACGATCCATGCAGTCCCTAGCCCTTGAACCGTGAACCCTGACCAGGCTTCAATTTGCTGGCAACGTTTGAGCTTCCTAATAAATGAAGTTTGCAACCTTTTGACCATCGGATCATTTTGTGCAGTTTCACCAAAATCGAGATGAGCATCCCTGTGGCAAAGAAATTGAACAAGTGTGATTAGAATAAGATTACTGGGACTAGTTGATGAGACATAAACTCATCACAAATATAGTACGTAGAAGCCAGTAGAGGTATGTGCGGGGCAAAGAAGTAGAGAAATATCCACAGGGAGTGATGTGGGCAGCTGGAGCAGTGGTGCAAGCCAGCTGTAAAGGTAGTTGTACCTAAGGGACGTAGCTCAACCTTGAGGAGGGCGGCAGGAGGCGGCAACTGCCGACATCGCGGCAGTGAGCAAGGGACGAAGGCAACCTCACCGCTTTGTGAGAGAGAACGGCGGGGACCTATAATTGGGACGTGCCGACAGTGGGTTTTCACCGTCGGCGACGGCCACCGCATCTACACTAAGCATCCACCCCTTCCCCAAGAGGACGTGATCTGCTGGGATGTTAGAGATGTGGCCACAGTCGTTTTGTGCGAGAGAGTGTGAAGAGAACAACCCCAGCAAGCAACCGTGTAGGCTGTCCTGTCCTGACTATGTATATAGTGGAGCGGTTTCCTTTACTCTCCATATGAACCTATCACATTGCGTATGTGCCACTGAAGAAAAAAATTATTTATAAATGACGTGGCACCTACTACTCGTTCTCCTATAACCTTGCGCTTGGCATCTCCAAAATATTGACCTTGCGATTGGCTCTTCGCCTCTTCGGGAAGTCGAGCAATAATGGTAGTGCGGTATATATCGTTCTGGCTATATGAGACCGAATGAATTGCTGCACGTCCACCACGTGGGCGAGGGTCGAGGGGCGAGGGAGAGTGCTACATACGGAGCAAAATGAGTGAATCTACACTCTAAAATACGTCTATATACATCAGTGTTTGGAGTATGTACTAGTAGTTCCTATTGAAATCTACTAAATGACATATATATTCCAAACAATATGATATAATCTCTATGACCAAGGTAGTAGGGACGAGGAGTAAACGGAGGGAGTAGTAAATTTTTCTCCTTGTCTTGCAAGCCACCGCGCGCATGGGCGAGGGAGCGGGCGTAAGGCGTAGTAAGCAAGCTTCACCTCATCCTACGAGCCACCGCACCCGTGGGCGGGGGAGACGGCATACTAAGCAAGCTTCTCCTCGTTCTGCGAGTTGATGGGACACATCAAAAGTACTCCAGTGTATAGAGCCTTGCCTCTAAGGTAGGCCCCACATGGTTTGCCTCTTTTTTTAACATAACACGTCAAGTCGCAATTTGTGTGTTCACCCGTGGTAGACGATCCTCCCTCCACCAAGTGGACAACCAGTACACGTGCCAAATTACCACGTGGGTTGCCTTTTTCGTACAGAAATGAGCTCCACCGTGTACCCGCACGGGTGTGGTTGGGAAAGAGATGGGAGTACGTGTGCCGTGCATGCACCTCTTCTCTTCGTGCACGTCCCCCACCTACATGGGTGTGTGTGAGAGATACAAACCGTGTTCGTGAGTGTTTTTTGTTTTGGGGTGGGGGTGGGATGGGGGGTTGATTTCATGAATTATTTGTGGGAATATGTGTAGATGACATCTCAAACAAAATTTTGCATGCAATGTGTGTGAAATGGAGGCCTATCCATATCATACATAGAGGGTCGGGCAATCCACAAGAAGAGAGGGAGGGGTCATAGCTATCGATAGAGTCGAAGAGAGGATCAAGTGGGTGGGTGCGAGATCGATGAAGAGAGCCATCGAAATTGTGTGTGTGTACAAGTCAAAGATATAGGGCGACTGGCCTACCCGAGCGTTAGAGGGCACACGTCAAGTTTGTGTGTGGAAGGGAGACATGACTAGAGTGCTCGATGTATCGGTGTGTGTGGGGGGGAGGGGGGTGGGGGGTGGTGGGAGGGGTAGGAAGAGGCCTAACTATAGAGGTAGAACGACTCATATATGTGTTGAGAAGGAGAGACCCAGCTATGTCTTGAGGGAGATCGGTCGACATCCATACATAACTGAAGGACGGGAAATATGATGGGAGAGAGAGAGGAGAGAGATAGGGAGGGAGAGGGAGGGAGAGGGGTAGAGTGCTGGATGGGTGATGGAGTTGCTTCTCGAAGATGGTGGTAGAGGCCTACTAGACAAACTGAGGGTGGAACTGCAATGTTATCAATAAGAGTGGGGATGTGTTTCTGTGTGTGCCTGTGCATGATAGATCTGTCGGGACGCATCCATGGATGATGAAGGGGAACCATGTGTTTGGTAAGCAAACCTAACTAGATCGGTAGATCAATTGTTGTTTGTCGGAGGAAGGGAGAGACACAACTAATGAGGTAGATTGATTGACGTGTGGGTAAAAACAAGTTATAAGGACCTAGCTAGCTATATGTATAGCGAGGGATCGGTCGGTGTACTTCCATTTGTTAGAGGCAAATAAGGCCCAGCGAGACGGATAGACAGAGAGAATGGAGCTAGGAGGTGGTGCGAGAGGCCCAACTACTAGCTAGATAGGGGGAGGAGTGTGCGGTTGTGAGAGCGATGAAAAGAGGGGCGAGAGTTTACACGTGTGTCTGACTGTATGAGAGACACGAGGCAAGGACACATAAAGAAGGAGATTGAAGGTGTGTTTGTATGTTGTAGGCAGGCATCGCTAGAGAGGTTTATCGATCGGTGTGTGTCGGAAAGGAGTTGTGGAGACTCTGGGAGAACGACCTAAAGAAAAAAATGAATGTGCCCGGTGGATAGAATGCCGAGGGAGGGGGAGGGCGAGGAGGGCATGTGCATGAACGAGAGAAAGTTAGTGGTAGCTACAAAGGTTAGAGGATTGTGTGTGTGTAAGAGACTAACAAAGATCATAATTTGATATGAAAGCGGATTCATATATTTGAATAGGAGATCATAGTGTTTTAAACATTGCATGCATGAATATAGCGGTGATACACATGATGTGCACATGTTATACTATAATGTGATAATGCATGGTGTTTGCAACTCACAGCTAAATGCCGAACAATCTAAACCATACTATACATCAAACAATCTCACATTTTATTTGAATTTGTGATAATGTGTGGCGTTTGCAGCTTACAACTAAATATCGAACAATCTAAACAATACTATATATCGAACATTCTCACATTTTATTTGAATTTGTGGTAATGTGTGGTGTTTGCAACTCACATCTAAATACTTGTAGGCGTAGGGGGCGGGGCACCATACATAATGTCATAAACACATTATACATATGAAACATGGTTTAGATTATGAAGATCTAGCTAGAGCTAGAAATGTAATGTGATTTGAAATCAAAATAAAGTGGATTCAAAACATCTAGTTCGAGTTCATATAGTACACATAGTTCATATGTAACTCGAGACTAATCATGCGGTGTGTTGTGAAGATAATACACAAACGATGGTTTAACTTGACAATAATGATGATTGTAGATCTTACTAAAATAGAGAAACGAATTCAAATGCTTTGACTTCACAACAATCATTACTGTAGATCTTATTCAAATAGAGAAACGAATTCAAATTTAGTTCATATTGAAGCGGTAGTATATACGTTTGGAATGCACTAAAACGTTCATTTGAGTAGTAGGTTGCATGCATTATACACGTAGCGAAATATTTTAATTGAACATAACATGAATTCAAAGTTTTGAATGACATTTGTAGGGCGCATTGATTTGGTACAGTACATGTTAGGCTTGTCCGGAAATTTCAACCCGTGCCTTGTTAGCCCGAAATATTTAAGATATATCTTTGTCTCATTGTGCTCCGACAACTCCCTCCATCTCAACCCGCGCCTTGCTCTTCCAAAATTACAACGCGTGCGAAAACTCCCACCTCCTGTGAAATCCCGACACGGGAAATGCCCGTGGTACCCCTGAACCGAAAGAACCACCTCAAATCGGTGGGGGTACTTACGTAACTTACCCCACATTTCGGACAAGCGCGTCTCTAAGCCATGGTTCCCCACTGCCATCCCAGCCGCCCACCCATTCGTACACCGAGGCTGCAAAAACCCGCGACGAAACCCCACACCCTGCTCCGTCCGCCACCTAGCCGGAGCCTCTTCCCCGATGACGTTGTCCACAGCAACACCTTGACGTCCCTCATCCACCGTACCGGATGAGGTTCCGTCGTCGATCTCATCGTCCCGCCGGTTCAGCCACCCCGTCCTCCACCTCCAAGGAGCTGCCCTGACGTTCCCCTCGTCTTTCGTGCCACCTCCATTCCCACACCGCCATCTTCACCTGCACCACTATAAGAGCATCATCATCACCGTTTCCTCGGATGAAGCTGCGGCCTAATCAGCGCCACCAAGGACACTAATCGCCGCATTTTCTTCTTGATTCGATCTCATGGTGCTGCCGGCGCTCAGTCCCGAGCCGACACGGCGTAGCTCCATCAACGGCGGCGTCGCCGGCCACTTCCTCCATGGTGTCGCTCCCTCAGCGGCGACGTCCACATCTCGGTCCCCTGCCTGGTCTGCTCTTGCTATTGCTCTTGCTCGCGCTGCTGCTCTCGCTCTTGCTCTTGCTTGTGATGCTGCTCCGATTTAGATACACTTCACTCGGATGCCGCCGGGGTGAAGGAAGAACCAGCCGCGCGGGGAGGGGGCTCGCCAAAGAGGTACCCCACTATCTATCTTAGGGTTCAGGATGGGGGCGGTGGTCGCTGGCGGTGGCGGGGCGTTGGCGGGGCGGTGGCGTGGGGATCGCCGGAGAAAAAGCTCGGCACGGGGGGCCTAGAGGGATGGCTAGGGCGGCGGCAGATCGGCGGTGGGGAGTGTTTTCGGGGTGGGCTGGGCGGCGCACCACCGGCCGCGGGCGGCGGGGGGCTGCTGTTTGGCCGGCACAAGGGGGTGGAGGTTGAAGATGAACCGCATGCCCTTGATTTCGTATCCAATGGCTGCAAAATCGACTGACCAGAGATGAAAAAGTCAGTCGACCGACGTGTAGCCTCACCTTGCTAGTGCGTTTAGTTTCTACAGTAAAATTCAGCTTCGACAGCAAAATTCAGTTTCGACTGTTAAGTTCAGTTTCGACAGTTAAGTTCAGTTTCGATAGTTAAATTCAGTTTCGATAGTTAAGTTCAGAGATGAGCGGCTGATGTATTTTACATCTAGCACTTTGTGGTTATGTATTTTACGTCATGTATTGGAGATGCTATTAGAATTCCACTCAGGTTAACATTGTTCGTTGTCTCTCTTGTCCTGCTTCAGCGTCAGCGTCGTACAACTCACCGGAGCTGCTCCAACGACGAAACCCTCCATCACAGCGGAGAAGTACCTCGGGCTCCATCTCCAGATGCCTAAGATCTTCTTCCCCTCCTCCGACAGCCAAGTCAGCCGGAGCATCCTCACCGGCCAACCAAATCACACTGAGATCGACATGGCTTCGCCAAAGAGGCTTTACACTTGTTGCATCTCTTTTTTACTCTACATGTTATATATATTGTCCATTGAGCACACGGATTTGTTCCTTTAGTGTCTCCTTGAAAGAAAAAACGTAGGAATTTTAATTTTCACTTGTCCTCCTTTTCAAATTCCTATTCATGAAGCACAAGACTAAGAGATAGTAGCATAATAGCATTATAACCGTACATTTTCTTGTGGTTTGACTTAATCTCACCATGCTTCTTTGCATCCTGTGATCTTCCAATTGATGTGAATCAAACACCTAGATTGGCAGAAATCATGTGTTTTTAAATTCTCTGTTTTGCACGTGCATTCCTATCCTATTCCTGTCTATTTCCTATCCCTGCATTGTTGGAATCCTCCAATTCAAATGAGCCCTTACAGAATTACTTCTCTTACAGATAGTTGTCAAAGAAAACCTTGTGTGGCTTGTCCCACTCCTGCTGCGTCGTCGTCCACCCCAGCTCAGCTGCTCCAACGACAGAAGGGTCCAACACAGCAGGGATCCGGCCTCCAGACTATCTTTCGCCGCCTTAGATCTTCTTCCCCGCCGCTGGCAGCCATGAAAACTGCACTACCATCATCAACCGAGCAGATGACCTCGAGGACTACACGGGTCCGCAAGAGAGGTCGCACTCTTTCGTGTCTGCTTACGTTATGCATCACTTAATATTATATGCTACTTTATCGTCCTATTCATCGATTAGACTCCAAGTCAGCTCCAAACTAATGGTCAAACTTGAGTTTTTAAATGGTTGTGGGGTACATATTGGGGCCGCTATCAATAGTATCTATCTACTATCTGGTTAATCTCCGGTGTCTACTATGAGTTTCATGTTGGGTGGGAAACAAACAGTAAAGAAGCCATTATCTATATTTTTTAACTGAAGCCATTATTTGCCTGCTATTATTGGTTTTGGGTCTATCCACAGGTTGCTACCATCACTCTGGATTTCTGCATGCACTCCTTACATAATCTCACTATGTTTTATTCCTATGCATGATAGTTATTGTAAACAATGGAACTGAACATGTAGAGCAAAAGAGACGAGCCTTGTGTGGCAATAAAATTTCATGCAGACGTCACTCCATGGTAGGCGCAAAGGCAGCCCCCCTCCACGCGTTTCGGATTGTAATCGAGAGGAAGATATCTGTTCTGAGGGGGATTCAGAAGGATAAGACAACTCCTATTTACCCCTAGAGGTCTTCGCTCTAACTTGGCATGCTGATGTTGGTTATATCATGCATATGGTGTCTTGCATTGCTTACTTTATACATCAAATATGTCATCTGCTTAGTTTAGACATCCTTTGTGCGAATGCCATCTGTTTAGTTTATTCATTGTTTATGTGAATTATGCAACGCCATCTTGTTTAGCAAGGCATCATATATGTGAATTTTGCAATGCCATCCTGCTTAGCCAGTCATCTTATATGTAAATTATATCAGGCCATCCTTTTTTTCCGTTACATATTACATTTGTCAACAATATTATTACATTCAACTGCTCTTCGTGTGCATCAGCCATTCGACACGGTGATGGCAAATTCTGGAGTGAAAACAAGGTCTTCACAACAGACTATGCTATCTGACAAAGCACATATCTCGCTGGTTACGAATAGCTCCTCGGAGGAGGATTCAGAGACACATGACCAGTCCTATTCCCCCCCGAGGTGTATGCTCTAACTTGGCAGGGTTATGTTGCTCATATTGTGCGTATGGTGTCTCGCATTTCTATGTCATTTGATTAGTTTAGACATGCTTTTTGTGAATGCCACCTGTTCAGTGTCTAATTACCATATATGTGAATTATGCATTGCCATCTTATTGCAAGACATTATATATGTGAATTATACAATGCTATCTTGTTGCAAAGGCATTATATATGTGAATTATGCAATGCCATGCTGTTTAGCCAATCATCATGTATGTGAATTATATCATGCTATCATTTTTTTGTATTACGTGTTCCATTTGGTGACAACGTTTGTATATTCAACTACTCTTCCTGTGCATCAGCCATTTGAAGTGGTGATGGAAGTATCCGTAGTGAAAACAAGGTATTCAGAGCAGACAATGCTACCTGCTGAAGCAGACATCTTGCTGGTTACAGAGAGCTCCTCATAGGAGGATTTAGAGACTGATGACCAGTCCTATTTTCCCCCTGAGGTCTATGCTCAAACTTGGCAGGGTTATATTACCCATGTCATGCATGTTGTCTTGCATTGCTTAGTTTTTACATCATATATGGATTGCCATCTGCTTACTTGCTTACTATATAAATCATATATTTGAATTATATCATGCCATCATGTTTACATAGTACATACACATCATCTATCTGAATTATGGCATGGCAACCCATTTAATAAAGACATCATATAGTTATATCATCTCATCCTGTTTAGTGTTTACAGTCATCATATTTTTAATTATGGCATTCTGTCCGTGAATGTATGTGAATTATGGCATGCCAACCTATTTAATAAACACATTATATAGTTATGTCATGTCATTCTGTTTACATAGTCTCATATTTTGAACTATGTCTTTCCATCTTTTTTAGTTAGCCATCATAATGTGAAATTGTGTCATGCTATCCTATTTAGTTAGCCATCATATATGTGAAATTGTGTCATGCTATTCTGTTTGGTTAGACAACATAAATATGAATTATTTCATGCCCTCTTTTATTCCTCACTATCCATTGCACCTGCCTATCATACAATGTCTATACTTTCAATTACTTTTCTTGTTTATCAGCCATTTGAATTGGAGAGCGTGATGGCAGTATCTAAGGGAGTAACAACACGGTCTTCATAAAAGATAGTGCTACCAGTTGATGCAGATAGAACCATGGTTGTACTTGCCCAAGGACCAGATCCACCACACATAACCCAGACTCTCGCAGATTGTACCCCTACCCAGTTGGACAGAGAACCAGCTACACCCCTTCTAACCCCAACCCCGACAGATAGTAACCTAGTTCCAGTTGACACATCACCGTCTCCACCACAGAGCACCCAAACACGAGCAGTTAGTAAGGAAACTGTAGTGCCCAAATCACGACGACCACCACTCCGAATCCCAACTCAACGCTTAAAGGAGAAGAAGATTTGTTCTCAGGTCAGGTTCTGTAGCTATGGTTCATACTCCTTTGCTCTTGCATGACTGTATTTACTCATACCAACTATTTTCAAATTTGAAGGATGGAATTGAAACTCCAATGGCGCAACAGGTATGTTTTAAACCTGTTTCTTTAACTGGTTTGCTGTTGTAACCTGCTCTATGTTGATCTCAGTTTCAATTGAAGAAACAGTTATGTTCTCATGTCATGCACATTACAAGTGTTGTTATTGCTCTATAGTTACCCACACTTATAATCTGTCTATTCTGCTTTGTCTTGAACAAATATTATTTTAACTGTGTCTCTATCTTGATTTGGCAACAAAAACTAGATATATGTTTGTTTCATGCTGTTATCCTGTCCACTCTACTACTGGACTCATTTACCAAAATGAGTTTCATATACAACATGGTAAACATGTGATGTGTCTACTTGTTTCTCTTTTAGAATGCAGACAAAATATTGGAGAACAGTACCGCGTTACCCAATGGTAAAGGAAGTAATGCAGATAAGGTTAAAGATAGTGAGACATCCCTGTTGGTCTCCAAGAAAGCTGATAAAAACTATCTTGACGATAGTGAGGGAACCCAAAAGTCTTGTCTTGATGTAGTGTTCGAGTTACTGGCCACTACTGCTGGCACAAGCTCTTCGAACTCATTGCCTGAATCAGTTCGTCTTCTTGAGTCTCAACTTCAAGTTGAAAGACATCGATCAGATGTGCTCCGACAGGAAGCTGAAGGACTAAGGAAGTCCCTGTAGAATTCAGATGCATATTTTCTGGTGCAACAGCAAGCGCTGGAGGATTTAAGCGCCAAACAAGAGAAAGTTAATAAGCTTGCTAAGCATCTTGCTAGCATTAAGGGTACCCAGGATATTGTTTCTTGAGATCTTCTGAAGTGGTTTCAATTCTGGATTTGTTTTGCTGCGGCGTTTATTTGCGCTGGTCGCCAACTTTGACAACCAGTGTATATGATATGCTGCTTTGTTCCCTATATTTGCACTGGTGGCGAACTTTGATGCCCAGTGGATGTAATATGTGTAATAGCCGTGATAACCTACCGTTAGTTGCTTGCTTATTTATTTCCTTGTTGTCTTGTTTATTTGCTTGCTTGTAGTCATTGCAGTTCTTTTTCCGCGGTTAGCTAGTGGCTGCAATAACCTATTTTTTAAAACTAGGCCACAATAACCATGGACTAATATTTACTATAGTGACACTGGGCCTCCTACTGGCCATAGAAACAGTGGGCCTTCTACGGGCCGTAGAAAAAATGGGCCTTCTATGGACCGTAGAAAAAATGGGCCTTCTGCGGGCTGTATTATCAATGGGCCTTATACGGGCCGTATAATCAATTGGCCAAACATGGGCCAAATAGATCGCATTATGGCCGTAAACAAGCTAGAGTTGGAATCCTCCGTTCATGGGCCGACCATAACGGGCCATCGTTAATAGGCCGTATTTGATGACGCTATGAAATCGACCCAATGTATTAACGGACCACAAACGGGCCGACTGTAACCAGATGTTGAATTTGGCCCACAAGCAGAAAATGACAGTAACGGGCCGTAAGTAAACGAATGCTGTAAATGAGCCCAAGAATAAATGGGCTCTGAGAAGGCCGAAAGATAACATGGGCTGGAAACGGCCCAACGGAATAATGGGCCGTTAATGGGTATAAAGTGATACACTGTTCATTACGGGCCAGTTTCACCACGGGCCGTTAGTAGGCCAAGAGTTACACAGGGCCTCATATGGGCTGAAAGACGTCATGGGCCATACATGGGCCAGAAGTGAAAACGGGCTGGAATCATATTGGATGGCCTAGATGACGCTACTGGGCCTAATTCGGATAGGGCGTAACGGGCCTTGGGTTAGCGGGCTGTAAATGGGCTATATTCGAATAGGCCGTTAACAGGCTTTCCATGGGCTGGCCCGCCAGCTTTTGACCAAGTCAAACGGGTCGGCCTTTTCACAGGAATGGGCCTCTGTTGGGACGTGCCACGTGTCGACGTATCATAGGCGCCTTCCGTCCAATGAGTGGTTGACATCTGTCCCAACGATGAGCCGACACATTTTTCCTCCAGCCAATGATGATTTTACACGTGGAAAATCCCCATTGGTCGAGGCTGTTAACGGGTTATCGGATCCAAAACCCGACCCGATAGCTTAACGGCGTTCCGTTACGGTGGATGCCACGTGTCGGTCACCCTTGACGAAAGCACTTCTGTGACGCACGATTTATCGTCATGGAAGTGGACACTTCCATGATGATAATTCTGGTAATGTCATGGAGCACTTCTACGACAGCACAAGTATGACTATCCGATAATGTCATAAATTTGTCATGGATGTACATGCATGACAAAAAAAGTGACCTACTGTGACAAACACGTATCATCACGGAAGTGTATTCTTTTGTAGTGCGAGGCACTCCCCGGCAACATGATGGACGACGTTTTGATGCACGTCATCGCCAGGGTTGAGCAGACCTTTGGCGCATGGCGCTTGAGCGCCGCGGATCAAGATAGGCATGTCAGCACCGACAGGCTGCAGCTCGCCGCACAACATGATCGATGGCGCGCCGCAGAGCAAGCTAGGCGCGTCGGCACCGATAGGCTGCGGCTCGCCGCACGGCGAGACCGTTGGAGCGCCGCAGAGCGAGAGGCGCGGCACGCCGCACAGCAAGAGCAGATCCATCGCTGCTTGCCTGCTTTCGACACGGCATCGCAGCTGGGTACACATCCCGTCAGTACCCCCATTCCTCACCAGGAGTGGGCAGAGGCCCTCAGCGCCATACTTGCACCAGATGCCAGCCACACCGTACTTGCACCGGACGCCCGCCGTTCTGTTCGCATGGGTGCCGCTGTTCGCCTTGTCCGCAGCCTGCTAGATGCCAACGCGCTGGTCCGTAGGCTCAACCATCTCCTTGGCCCAGGTGTCCACCTGGGCGCAGTAGAGGAACATGGCCGTCGCATCCTCGAGCTGGTGACCTCCGATGAAATAGCCAACTTGGAGCTCGAGATCGCGCTCCAGATGTACCGCCAGCGTGTTGACCACTTGTACGAACGCCTGCATGAGTTCAGGCAGAGCCAAGAGCTACCCTAGGCA
Organism: Triticum dicoccoides; assembly: GCF_002162155.2. Classification (NCBI taxonomy): domain Eukaryota; kingdom Viridiplantae; phylum Streptophyta; class Magnoliopsida; order Poales; family Poaceae; genus Triticum; species Triticum dicoccoides. The sequence goes on along the minus strand of NC_041386.1, from coordinate 56,669,049 downwards.
AGCGCTGCTGGTCATGGTCTCATGGACGCGTTTTATTTTGAAAAGTTGTTTCGATGTGGATAGCTTTGTATTCACAGCAATCATAGTATTGCTCTGTTTCCATGTGTGTACTCTGTTTTCCATTCTTATATGTTATGTTTCAATGTGTGTATATACGCTTTCCATTCTGTATATGTGGATGATACGTCCATTTTGCATCGTGCTTTTATATCGATATTTATTGCATTATGGGCAGTTATTACACATTATGTCACAATACTTATGCCTATTCTCTCCTATTTTACAAGGTTTACATGAAGAGGGAGAATGCCGACAGATGGAATTCTGGGCTGGAAAAGGAGCAAATATTAGAGACCTATTCTGCACAACTCCAAAAGTCCTGAAACTTCACGGGAGCATGTTTCGGAATATATAAAAAATATTGGGCGAAGGAAGTACCAGTGGAGGGTCACCCACCATCCACGAGGGTGGGGGGTGTGCCCTACCCCCTGGGCGCGCCCCCTACCTCGTGGGCTCCCTGGCCGGCCTCCGGCACCCATCTTCTTCTATAAGAGGTCTTTCGTCCGACAAAAAATCATAAGCAAGCTCACGGGATGAAACTCCGCCGCCACGAGGCGGAACCTTCGAGGAACCAATCTAGGGCTCCGGCGGAGCTGTTCTGCCCGGGAAACTTCCCTCCGGGAGGGGAAAATCATCACCATCATTATCACCATCGATCCTCTCATTGGGAGGGGGTGAATCTCCATCAACACCTTCACCAACACCATCTCATCTCAACCCCTAGTTCATCGCTTGTATCCAATCTTTGTCTCAAAACATCAGATTGGTACCTGTGGGTTGCTAGTAGTGTTGATTACTTCTTGTAGTTGATGCTAGTTGGTTTACTTGGTGAAAAATCATATGTTCAGATCCTTTATGCATATTAATACCCCTCTGATTATGAACATGAATATGATTTGTGAGTAGTTACATTTGTTCCCCAGGACATGGAGAAGTCTTGCTATAAGTAGTCATATGAATTTGGTATTCGTTCGATATTTTGATGAGATGTATGTTGTCTCTCCTCTAGTGGTGTCATGTGAACGTCGACTACATGACACTTCACCATTGTTTCGGCCTAGAGGAAGTCATTGGGAATTAATAAGTAGATGATGGGTTGCTAGAGTGACAGAAGCTTAAACCCTAGTTTATGAGTTGCTTCGTAAGGGGCTGATTTGGATCCATATGTTTCATGCTATGGTTAGGTTTACCTTAATACTTCTCTTGTAGTTGCCGATGCTTGCAAGATGGGTTAATCATAAGTGGGATGCTTTTCCAAGGAAGGGCAGTACCCAAGCACTGGTCTGCCCACATATCAAATTATCAAAGTACCGAAAGCGAATCATATGAACGTGATGAAAACTGTAGCGACCAGACCTCAAACAGTCTGATCTCTGTGCTCCGGTGTCATCCCTGGATCAGTAATGCTGACACCACACAGTACTCAGAGGATTTATAACATAGTAGAAATCACACACTTATTACATTGAGTGTCTCAAAAGAGAACTTATTACAATAATATGGCTTAAGGCCATCTAATAACGATAACAACGAAAGGCTTGGAAGATAAGTGAGTCCATCAACTCCAACGGCATCACTGAGTATAGAACCATGACCTAAAAACTCCATAGTCGTCATCTGAAAAGTCTGCAACATTAACGTTGCAGCCCAAAATGGGTCAGCACGTGGAATATGCTGGCAAGGTAACACATAGAGAGTAATGGAATGAAACAGCTATACTATATGCATATTTGGCTGGTGGAAAGCTCTATGGTTACATTTTTGCGTAAATCCAATTTTCCCTACTACAAAGGAATAAATTTATTTACTATCATAGTGGTTGATAAACATTGAGAATGGTTGACAGCATTCTCAATCCCATTTAAGCATCATCATTAACAAAACCAAAAAAATTAATTTAGAGTAACATGTTGAGATTCACATGATAATCCAGGTACTAGATACTCAAGATGTCCATAACCGGGGAGACGGCTAACCATGATTAGTTTAATACACTCTACAGAGGTTTGCGCACTTTTCCCCACAAGACTCGATCGCCTCCGTTTGGTTTCTCGCACTACATGGTGTTTGAGAAGACGGATGACCGAGACATAGTCTTTCAGAAGCGCTAGCACCTTATGATCGGGTAGACCATACCACCTACATCCCCTACATCTCCTAGTCTACCACTGTAAGAGTTCGCACGACTTAGTCAACTATGCTAGAGCCCATAATAGCTTGTGGCTGCACACCGAAGTTTCTAGTATGAATAGTCTCATGATCCCTTTGAGCCTGGGTGGCGGTCCAAAAGAAAAACAGGCAAGTCCTGGAATACCCAGGTGCCTCAATCCACCAGATATGTGTTTAAGTTGCCACCTTAGATAAACCATTAATTAACAAACTCACATCTATCATGGATATCACTCACCCAATCCACGTCTACTAGCATAGCATGGCATAATGGCAAACGTACAAGTAACTCCCAAAGGTTTGATAATAAACAGGTAATAGGTACTACCTCAATTACTTCCCATCCCACAATTTAATTAGATCCTAATCACGCAATGTGTGAGGATTGATCTAATGCAATAAAACTGGGTAGTAGGAAAGGTATGATCAAAGTGTTACTTGCCTTGCTGATGATCCGGGAAACCTAGTGATTCGAAGTAACAAGCGGCGCACTCCGGGTACTCTATCGCAAACAACAAACAAGCATACAATAAGTACTCATCTAATGCACGGGTAAAACTCAAATAAGAGATCTAACCAGAAGGTTCAACTTAAGAACTCCGGTTTGCAAAAAGAATCAAATCGAACGAAGCAACAAAAGTCAAACGACGAAAGAAAACAACTTTGTTCTACTAATCTGGATCTAGGGCAAATTTTACAGTAGCAAAAACTTGTTTAAGTTGATTAAACGGATAGAGGGTTTCGAGACGAAACTCTAGGCGCTTGAATCGCCTGATTCCGATAAACGAGCGAAAAGTTATACTAAAAAGAAAATCGGATCAGGAATCATGATCAGAAAAATCGCGGATTAAATCCGAGAAAAAGAAAAACGACGAACGTTCGCTAGAACGAACAAACGGACGAACGCTCGCTATTTAAATAAACCGGAAAATCCGATCTATTTAAAAAAAACCGAACTATATAAAAAAGCGACGAAAAAACCAAACGGTTTTTCGAAAAAAAAACGGCACGGAAATCGAGGCGGCGGCGAACCTCGGGCGGCGTGCGGCGGCGGCGGCGCGCCGGGGCGGTGCGGCGGC